>NW_028301610.1:35849166-36152196 GCF_987345545.1 Pholcus phalangioides | reverse complement strand
CCCAATTAATTAATTTACCCCTAGGATACAAGAATAGTCAGAGAAAAGCTGAAGCTGCTCTCAAAATGGCTGCGTAATTTATTTTTTATTTTTCTCGGTTGTCTTTTGTGAAAGATGTCACTCAAACTCATATGTTGCAAATACAGTGATACCTCCGATAACAAAGATCATTTGTTCTGGAATCACCTTCGTTAGCCAAAAACTTTGTTAGCAGAGGTATCTCTGCACAGTGATATCTATCTAGGAGATGGACACTGTACGAGACAGAAACCAGTCTTCGTTGGAATCAAAAATAGTTCCTTCATTGTGATTAATACTTTTATGTATTGTATTTGCTTGTATTTGTATGTATGTGCACCTTTATAAAATGGAAACCTGCCTAAAATGGAATATTATTTAAGTCGTTTGACATTTCATTTTGTACAGGTTTCATTATATAATACAGCAGTTCTCAACTTTTATCGACTCCCAGAGTCGTTATTATTATTAATTTTGATGGCAAAGCCATCATAGGCTCCTCTCTATCAAATTTACTGATTTATTTTATTTTCTTCAAGTGGCTGCAGAACCCTTGGGAAGTGCACATGGAGAGCACCCAAGGGCTCTACAGAGCACCAGTTGAGAACTGCTGGCATAATATAATTGAAAAAAAAAAGGTGTGATGCAGAGAATCTGGGTTTGAACCCACAATCACCAACAAAATAGTGATTGGGTGCAAGCACTCTACCACTACTCAAATAATGTACAATCATCCCATATAGTACAAGCAAACTTGTTAAAGAGAAGTAATAAAAAAGAAACAATATTTTTGTGTATGCCATCTATAAGTCACTTTAAGAACTTCATATTAAAAAATTTCTTTGAAAAAAAATTTGGATCATCTCAGATGATGGAGAACAAATACGCTCATCATCCTTGGATAATGGGAGCACGTTGAGGGTTAATCAATCAATTAAAAAAAAATTCTTTTTAAATGGGTATTTTCACACACAATAAACACAAATCAATCAAAAAAATTTTTTTTTTAATAGCCAGTTTTGACTCAGCTTAAATTGATGGATACACAAAATTGTCACAAAATCAGAAACTTGAAAACAATTTCAAAAGTTTTGAGACATTGGACTTCCATACAATCATAAAGGAGACATGGGATGATGTTGGCAGCGATTTTTGGAGAAGATATATCAAAATTATATCAGCAAGTAAGAAACCATATGAACAATGTCATCTTGTACATAGGAGCGTCTTTGGGCACAGAAGTGTTAGTATACCTCTTGAAGTTGATAAATATTAGCCCTGCACTATTTTTTTTTTACACATGAACATTGATTTGATTTACAAAAGAAATTTCATAAAAAATAACAGAGTTCAGGAAAAATGTAAAATGACATACGATTCTTTTTCCTTTGGAGGATGACAACTTAGTAGTAAACTTGAATTTCCAATCATCCTCTTCAGTCATCTCTACATCTTGGTCTTGCTCATCTTCTTGCAACTTATCTGCAACCAACTGAATTGCTTCCATCCATTCAGCTCTTCGAAAATAAATTATGTATATTTTAGTTTATATACCAAGTTATAAAAGTTTTATCAGTATTTTATAAAATTTATTTGTATTAGGTGCTTACAATAAAAAAAAATCAGAATGGGTTTCTGTTATACACTTGAACAAGATGAAGAAAGTTGCAAAAAGAAATTTTCATTGTTCAAAATGAAAACTTCTCATTTTCAAATAGAAAGCAGTTCTGGCATTAACTTTCTTTACCAGGTGTGCATCCAAGGTATTGTGTCGGCAGGGGAAATTTATTGTGTAGGTTCATTGGATCCTACCATATTTTACAGGAGATACCAATTTTTCCATATATTATTCTGCTCTTGGGTGGGGCAATCACCCTTCTCTGGATCTGCACCTGTTCCCTACAGTGATTTACTTTGGTCAAACATGCATGTAGCACACTATGCTCTTTTGAAAATATTGCAAAGTCACCTCAACTTCATATTTTTATTTTTTGGTAAAAATAAAAAAAAATAAAAAAATAAAATTTTATATATATATACACACACACTCATTGCCATAAAAATTTGCGCACCTAGAAGAAGTCATCAAAATGAAATGAAATTTTACACATGTAAGTACTACGTTGATATAAGTAAGTGATTAGAAAATCCAAGAAAAAGGATAATTTATTGCAGAAAAAAGTACAGATGAACAGAAGTTTTAGTACTCTGTTGGACCCCCTCTAGCGGGAATGCACGATGCGATACGAGCGGGCATTGAGGCATACAAGTTTCGTATGATGTCCTGAGACATCTCGTTCCACAGTTGCTGAAATGCGCCTCTAGTTCGACCAACCTCGTAGGGTGTCCAACTTGCCGTCCCAAATGATCCCAGATATGCTCGATTGATGACAAATCTGGGGATAGAGCAGGCGAAGGAAGGGTGGTAATGTGGCGGAGGCAGTCTTGTGACATCCTTGCTGTGTGTGGCCTAGCATTGTCCTGTTGAAAAATGGCTCCTGGGAGCCCTGCCATGAGTGGCAACACATGTGGATGAAGGATGTTATGGACGTACTGCTGGGCTGTCATTGTGCCATGGATCAATATTAGGGGTGACCGTGTATCGTAAGCAATGGCACCCCATACCATGACACCAGCTGTGGGAGCGGTGTGTCGCTGTAAAGCGAACGCAGGATTGAAGCGTTCACCACAGGGTCTCCACACATGAACACGATTGTCATCACTGCTCAAGTTAAATCTCGATTCGTCGCTGAAGACGACCTGGTTCCATTCCGTTGCAGTCCAATCCCGTCGTGCTCGACACCACTCCAAACAGAGGCGTTGGTGGGTGGGTGTCATTGGCAGCACACGTAATGGGCGCCGCGATACCAGATGTCCTTCAGCCAGGCACCTTGCGATGGTTCGGGAAGACACAGGGACCTGTAGTGAAGCTGCTGCCTGTGTCTGGATAGCGGCCAATGAGGCAGTTGGCTCTACGCGTGCGTTTCGGATGATGTGACGGTCTTCTCGACGACTGGTCTGTCGAGGGCGTCCTGAACCTGGTTGCCGTGTAAATGACGTCTCTTCTGTCCACTGGTCCCAACACCTCCTCACAGTAAAATCAGAACGGCCTAGTTGACGAGCTACTTGCCGAGCTGACCACCCAGCTTCCATCATCCCGATGATTCTTCCCCTATCGAATTTTGACAACTGCTCATATGGTCTTTGACGGCGGCGTAACGGCATGTCTACCTCAGCATTTCCTTTGCAAACGATTAAATACACTCCAGCAAGCTCTGCTTACCTGTTTTATACTCCAAGGAGAACAAAGTTCAACGCCCTCTAGGTGACTAACGTGGGACGAGTCCTTGATTCGAATCATATCGGATGGTTAAGTATGTACGGGGTGATTATAAAAAAAACTATCCCGACATATGGGGCCCCTAACTATCATACCATTCACAGAAACTGAATGAAATTTTGGCATAAGGTATTTTGATGTATGCGCTCAAGAATGATATGGAAAACAACAGTGTCACTCTAACAGTTACGGTTACAGTGAGAAAATTTCGAAAATATCAAATGGCAACACCAAGTTTTTTGTATTGGAATGTGATCTCCATACTGAAAAACACTAAATAGCGTTCGAACGGCAACTGTAGCATGAAAATCACCGGGGGTAGATAGGCTAAAAGTGAGGACAACCAATAAGGACAGAGAAGCAGCATAAAATAAAGCATTTTATTGTGTTTCACAAATTTTCCACATCACCTTGTGGAGGACTAATCAGGCTGGGATCTCAGCTGAAGAAAAGGTATAACGAATGAAACGAACATTAATGCTCTGGTGCACGGCAAAGTCCTTTTTACTTTTTCCTTGCCTAGCTCCGGGGATTTTCGTGCTACAGGTGCCATTCCAATGCTATTTAGTGTTTTTGAGTATGGAGATCGCATTCCAATACAAAAAACTTGGTGTTGCCATTTGATATTTTCGAAATTTTCTCACTGTAACCGTAACTGTTAGAGTGACACTGTTGTTTTCCATATCATTCTTGAGCGCATACCTCAAAATACCTTATGCCAAAATTTCATTCAGTTTCTGTGAATGGTATGATAGTTAGGGGCCCCATATGTCGGGATAGTTTTTTTTTATAATCACCCCGTACATATATATAAAATTTTAAATCTTAGGTGGAAAATTGTCAACAGCAGCATAGAATAAATGAACTTGAACTTCAATGCCTTCTGTACAATACCAGTTTTCTACCAGTTTCAGTTTAGAACACCTGTAGGCTGTAGCTCTGTGAGACTATTAATTGTGACATCGCCCAAGACCATCATCCCAGAAGCATAATATTGATTCCTTTCCAGAGCATTCTTGTAGATATGCTATGCTCACATCTATGATGTCTATAATCAGGATAAGGTTGCCAATTGAACAGACTTTCATTGGAGAATATTACATAAGCTCACACACACATTTATTCTTACTTTAACTTCAATGAATTTGACAAAACTAATTGCAAAATTTAAGTGTTGCAAATGTAAAGGCACAGACTGACAAGATATTCTCATTTCCGTACTGGATTGGAGTAACTTGCCAGCTGGTGATCAGCCACTTGATGTTGCTTGCATTCTGTACTTAATGCTAAATATCAGTCATCCAGAGTAGTCATAAAATGTAGGGGGACCTCTCACTGTGTTTTGGGAATAACTTCAGATTCCTTTTTTGAAATGCTGCCCAAAGTCAGGAGTTATACACAGTTCCAAATTTCATCACAACATTGATTCTTCTGATGACTTCTTCCAACTTTCCAATAGTTCAACACGCAAAACCATCAATATGATATCATGGGGACACTATATAAAAATCTAAAAATCGAATTCCTGCTGCTATCCCATGTATTCCCAAATCTCCATCTATTTCCCTAATTTCCATCTATTCAAAATTTATACTTCATGCATCTACTGCGCTCATCTGCCCTGCATACTTCATGACTATTATGCAACCCTGCACACTACCAGAAGAAATTTGCAAGGCCTATCATTGATTTATTTCTTCGTGATGAATGAAAATTGTTACCAGCATGCTAAGTGTAATTTCCTGGCTAGCTATAACTGGTACACACAACTTTGATTAATCCTTTAAATTTTGGAAATGCACATATTACAAAAAAATAAACAACTTCTTTAGTAACTATACAACATATCAATACCAATTACAGAATCAACAAAAATAATTTAAAAAATTAAAGGGAAGAAAATACAAATTACCTTTCTTTTTCAGTTTCAACATGAAATGTTCTTTCTATCACAGTTGTCCATTGCAATCCCCGAATGATGAATGTATATGGTTTAGGTCTGTCTGTTTTCATAAGCTGGCAGCCTGAAAATTATTTTTATGGTGTAAAGGACTATTAAATTACTAAGAGCCTCCGCACACGGCGCAATTTCTTGGGCGAGCGAGCTACACACACACAATTCTTCTTTCCCTCTCCCTCACTTCCCAACTAAATGATTTGGAGGTGACCAATGGTGAGATTGCTTGGCGATTTTTACACATCACGATTACCAAGTGAGTGATTGGTGTTTCAAGTGACGTGAAAAGAAGTGTGATCATAATCAAATCACTCGAATCGGCAGAAGGAAATAGAAGCATTCAACTTGAAATTTGTTCGTTTGGTCAAAAAACATCTGGAGCTTTATAACTATACAATGCCTAGTTACTCCAGGAAAGATGCCATTGAAAAAACCTGCAGTGAAATAGGCAAGGAAATAAATTTATTAGATATGTAGAAATTTTTCATACAATAAACAATACGTGATTCATCCCAGTGTAGCTCTTTTCTGATTTTTTACATATATGAACATAACGAAAACTGGACATTTCACGACATTCAGCCAGCACGGGATGAATTTTTATTAATTTCTTGGCATAATACAGTAGACTTTGCTTTTGATGGGGGTTCGTGAAAAATTCCAAGGGGGGGGGGGCAGGTATGCAAAATTTTTGCTAAAAATTTAAAAATGTGATTTAATTTTTTAATGATTTAATAAATTAATTAGGTTCTGCTTATATAAAAAAAATAAGCTTCATGTGATTATAATTATTACATTTGTTGTATTATGGTCATTATAATAGGGTTTTTATGACCCGAGAATATTTCTGAAAAAAAATTCATTTATACCCTAAAAAAATCTAAGCACTGTGAACAAAATACCTAACAATTTCCTTGTTACATTTTCCCGAAATATTTTTAGAAATTCTAGCCCTTTTATTATATTAATACATTTAAAAATAAATACAGTAAGACCTTGATAAGTGACTACCCTGATAACTTGACGTTTTATTATTCTCAAGTTTTGCATATACTAAATTCAATGGGGAGAAACCTCTAAACCCTGTTTCAGTCAACTAAAGTTTGTACAGCATTATCACCATTAATTTTCAAAATTACCTGTGCATTGGCCATGTCCATGAAGTTTCAAAACATTGCTCAGGCATATTTCAACATTTCTTGGTTCCATTGTTTTTACACATATTAGCATTGGAGCCAGAAGTGGTGTGGATGCTATATACCACTTAATATAATTGTATAACTTCTGCACTGTATCTAGGGATAAGGTTCCAGTATGATATTTACCAATTCTTCTAAATTTCTTTTATCAAGAAATTTTTCTTATATGACAACCACATTACTAGGTTATTGGTATTTGAATGTTGCGATTTAAATGCAATGTTTAAATGAAAATCAATAGGTAATATGAATTCACTATTGTTATTTTATCCACGATTAAAATGAAGCTAATTTAAATTGGCTTACCCTGCTAGAAATTAGTATGATCTGTATATTATTGGTTTTTCTATCTGCTGTGTGTGTGTGTACGTTTTCTAAACAAATCTACAATTTTACACCAATCGCCACCAAACAGGGCCAGACTTGAATGATAGGCTACTGTAAAAAGTTTGGCGATGCTGAGCAAAAGAAATGTTGGAGCGGTTGGGTACAATGTGGTTCGTGGACCTCAACAACTGCTTTTGGAATGTTTACTTTGGTTACAAAACAATGCATTTCAGGCATGTTTAGCCCTTTATATGTCATTCATTCGATAAGTTTTTGTCTAATTTTAGGCTACTCACCCATACATGTTTTGCATTTTGTAATATTAGATTGTGAATTTTTTTTTCACAATATCCCAATGCGGGCATCTAGCTGCTCCTTGGAGAAATTTTATATGGATTTGAGAATTTTATTGACTTATCATGTATCTATTTTTTCCCCACTTGTGTAATATATGATTTATTTTAATTTCCCACCACCAGCCTTTTAATTTATCCCCATCGTATAAATAAATATGCCCCTTGGCGAAATATTGTATTGACTTTTTATATGTCTAGGTTTTTTTATATCATTTTTTAAATAAATAAATTCATGTTTAAATAAATTGTCATTTTTTTTCATTGTTCAAATTTTGATACATGAAGTAATATGAGGAAAAAAAAAACTTACCTCAATGTGATTAGAAGTCTTTCTTCTGGACTAACACATTCTCGCATGTTAGTATTTTGTTTTCTTATAGCTGGTGAAATAATTGCTACCAGCTCATTGTATGTCTCTTTGGACATTCTATAAAAATGCCATAAATTTTGTATTACTTCTTTGCAACTCTCTCGCCACCACAAACAGCCTGCTATATACAGGTTCCTTTCAATGTAGGGATGAAACCAATGCTTTCTCCTTTTTTTTTTCCTTTTTTTTGTAGAAATAAAACATGACGATAGCCTCCTCGTCACTGGAACTTTCCATATTTTAATGCTAAATAGAATATGTGAAAAAATTAATACTTTTATGTAGTGCACAGAATAACGAAGAACAATATCGCAAGGCAGGGAATGGATGGAAGAAGTGGTGGGATAGTAGGAAGAGCACGGGTACAAAGGCGAAAAATTAGAGAATTTGCTTTTGCAAAAAAAAAAATCGGCCCATTGGCAGATGCCAATCATATGAATCGTGTAATCGCCCATATTGTTGGAAATTTTCCATGATCACTCTTGACTCGCTCGCCGAATAATTGCTTCGTGTGCGGAAGCTCTAAAAGTTACATAAAAAACTGAGCATTGCTTTTTTCAGCAATAAATTACAAAAAATAATTACGAATCAGAGTGTTGCTCTCTCTCTCTCTCTCTCTATATATATATATATATATATATATATAACTATTTTATCCTCAATACGTTTTATCTTTTGGAAATATATTAATATAAAAATCATTCAGATTTTATTTTTATTGACTAAAATTAATGAAAATTACCTTTCACAGTGAAATTGTTCAATGGATCATCAAAGCTATGTTCTGGCTTGCTTTTGAATCCAATGAGAGCTCCATTGTCTAATAAGAAAAAATATCGAGGTCTCCAATTTTTGATGTGCTCACCTTGAAAAAATAAGTACATCAAAATATCATTTTTAAAATTCTGCTAGAGAAAAGACTAGAGATGTGACGTGAGAATATTCTCGGAGAATGAGAATATTCAGAGATTATTCTAATGGGTGTAAAAATTGGAGAATATATAATCAAGAGAGTTATTTTTTTTCTTACAAATAATGAAAAAATTTGCTTATTTATATTATGAAACATTTAACCTGAAACATTTAGAAAAATTTTTTTTGGCATAATCACCTCATAATGACAAGTTTTAGTTTGAGAATATCCTCTGTCAGGTGGTGAGAGGTTTTAAAAAAAAGGTTTTTGTTATAAAGATTTTAGAAACCTTTAAAGATTAAAAAATTTCTTTTAAAATTAAATAAATTTTCAGAAATAAGTTCAAAGCAAAAAATAAAACCAAAGTTGATAGACAAAGAGCTGTCTTATGATAACTTTCATTCTAAAGAAGGTAGAGAACTGTGTGTGTGTCATTTTCTTCAATAGACTCTCAATGAACATACACTCAAAATTTTTTTATCACTCATATTTCTTTTGCAAGTTATTCAATTCATAAATGTTTTAATTTTCTTACTTTAAAAGTTTAGTAATGTGGGCTCCTATAACTTCTATTTTTACTTTCTTTTTATTGACAATTCCTTTATGCTGTATGTATTAGGTTTTGAAAGCTCTTGCAGCAATTTCAAAATGCAGCTTCTGTCAAACTCATTCCAATGCACATTCCTTTCACCACATAACAGCACCAATGTTTTCTGCAGAGTTACTATAACATTCGTCTTTCCAGAAAGTCCTATTTTTCTGGGTGTATTTGGGTAGTTTTAAAAGAATTACCTCTCATGGCATACTTTCTGCAGTTGCAAAATAGTGAATAAATCCTGATTCAAGTTCATCTTTGCTTAACCCATTATCTACTGATGGTACTGTAAAAAGTACCAGGTTAGCTAATTTGTCATGTACAAACATGCCAAGGATCCAAGGTTTTTCTCATCATTTGAATTTTACATTACTTTCTCTTTACTATATTCAATTTCAAGCTATTGTGAATAATTAGTTTGAATACCCATTTTGAACAGCTCTGTATCTGAGAATGGGGATATTTTTTGTATTTACTTTAGTTACTTTTTGCAGGAAAATAACAAAATAAAACTTCCCTTTTTCACAAATATAAATATAATCAATTTGCCCTTTCTTGCTACTATATGTATGTTTTAATTATTCATGAACATGTAGCGCACACATATTATATATAAACTGAATAGCCAAAAAAACTGGTACAGGCATGAGTATGCAAATAAAGAGATATGGAACCAATCAGAGTACGGCGTTGCGGTCAGTAACGCCTATATAACACAACAAGTGTCTGGCATAGTTGTTAGATCAGTTACTGCTGCTACAATGGCAGGTTATCGAGATTTAAGTGAGTTTGAACGTGGTGTTATAGTTGGCGCACGAGAGATGGGACATAGCATCTCCGAGGTAGCAATGAAATTTGGATTTTCACGTACGACCATTTCACGAGTGTACCGTGAATATCGGGAATCCAGTAAAAAATTAAATCTACGACATTGCTGCGGCCGGAAAAAGATCATGCAAGAACGGGACCAACGACGACTGACGAAAATCATTAAACGTGACAGACGTGCAACCCTTCCACAAATTGCTGCAGATTTCAATGCATCAACAAGTGTCAGCGTGCGAACCATTCAACGAAACATCATTGATATGGGCTTTTGGAGCGGAATGCCCACTTGTGTACCCTTGATGACTGCACGACACAAAGCTTTACGCCTCGCCCCGACAACACCGACATTGGACTGTTGAGGACTGGAAACACGTTGCCTGGTCTGATGAGTCTCGGTTCCAATTGCTTTGAGCTGATGGACGTGTACGGGTATGGAGACAACCTCATGAATCCATGGACCCTACGTGTCAACAGGGGACTGTTCAAGCTGGTGGAGGCTCTGTGATGGTATAGGGGCGTGTGCAGTTGGCGTGAAATGGGACCCCTGATACGTCTAGATACGACTCTGACAGGTGACAGGTATGTAAGCATCCTGTCTGATCACCTGCACCCATTCATGTCCATTGTGCATTCCGACGGACTTGGACAATTTCAGCAGGACAATGCGACACCCCACACGTCCAGAATTGCTACAAAGTGCCTCCACGAACACTCTTCTGACTTTAGACACTTCCGCTGGCCACATAAATCCCCAGACATGAACATTATTGAACATATCTGGGATGCCTTGCAACGTGCTGTTCAGAAGAGATCTCCACCCCCTCTTACTCCTACGGATTTATGGACAGCCCTGCAGGATTCATGGTGTCAATTACCTCCAGCACTACTTCAGACATTAGTCGAGTCCATGCCACGTCGTGTTGCGGCACTTCTGCGTCTCGCGGGGCCCTACATGATATTAGGCAGGTGTACCAGTTTTTTTGGCTCTTCAGTGTATTATTTTTAATTTTGGAAACCCGCATTATCAAGTAAAAATAAGGTCAAGTTATTTATCATAACTTCAAGAATCTTTTAAAAGATTATTACAGAGAATTTTACATCTATAAAAATAACTAGATAATATTCTCAAGTTATTTAAATAATAGTCAACCTCCTGAGAATATTCACCAAATTTATAAAAAATATGAATTATAATATACATTATTATCAGAGGTGCCACTGTGCTCTAATTTACCTGAGTCCATTGGTAGAATGTGGATCATTTTTGAGTGAAAGTACGTTCCTCTAGAAAACAATTAGAGTATGGTCTTGCTCCCCCCCACCGATCATTCACTGGTGTATCCATGTGAATCAAATGAATAATTCATTTCTTAAAAAATTTTCAATCCAAAGATTCATTGAAAAAAAGGTTAATATACCAGCTTATAACTAGGTTCTTTTACTTTCATTGTCTACTCTAGTAGAGAAAGCTTGCAAAAAACCCCATTAACCCTGGGAATTTAACACATGAAATAAATCTAAAACAAATACAATTAAGATATAATAAACGAATATAGTAAGGCACATTTATATATATTTACTAATAAATCAATCTATAAATTCTCTTCCAACCGATTTTATATTTCAGAAAACCTCAGCTCTTTTAATATTTTCTGATTAAATTTAAAGCAAATGAAGCTGATGCTTATTCATACTTGTGAAGGGATTTCCCGAGGGAATGATTTTCTTTTCCTTCACTGATGGTCCACATCTCGTTTTATATACATGCCACCTCATTGGGCATTTTGCCTGTTGTGGCGTTGTATTTGTATATATGCAGTAGCGTACACAGGATTACTTTTTACTTTAAAAAATAGTGTTATTTCAGCTCAGAAAAAAGGGGGTGCTCCCCAAGGCACAAAAATACAGAGATTTCCTCCAGAAGAAATAATTTTTAAAAAAAAATTTTAAATCAAAAATTTTTTGACAGACTTCTTGTTATTTATAAATTCTCTACAAAATATCAACAAATGAGAGGCTTTTAACATAGAGACATTTTAACACATGGTACTTCAGATTTCAAAAACAATTTTAAAATGAGTATTTTTAAATTTAGGTTGGTAATAACTAATTTTAAAAAAATCACTACAGGAGAGACTTGAAACACTGATTAGAAAGATAATTTTTTTTTTTGTTTTTGCCACTGATGTAAGTCTAAGTTGTGTTTTTGTTCTCTTCAGTTTCAAGAATTTTTGATCATTTGATCATGCTTCTTTTACTAGAATTTACCCATTTCATATTTAAAATGATGTGTTTCTTTTTGAGTTCGCTCTTGATCGTTACCTCAGTTTGATTCAACATACTTTGAGATGACTTCTTTTGCTTGGTCATTCTTAGAATATTTATTTGAAATTCTAAGAAATTTAATAGCGATTAAAAACTTAATTCATTATTAACTTAAATTATAATAATTTAAACTGTAGAAAAATAAATTATTTTTAACTTGAACTGTAGAAATAAAATCTATAGAATACTGATTAAACTATTATAAATTTAATAGAATGATTCTATTTTCACAAAAATATAAATCAGAGTACATCTAGTTTCAGATATTTTGTGACCTTTTTCTCATTTCATTACTTTTCCAGGATTTTGTCACTTTACCATGATCGTCGACACCCTGAATATACCGACGGCTCTTTTGCGCCGCAACTCCTGATGGTGAAGACAGATTCGTCACTGCTGTTTTTTCAGTGCAATAATATGTTCTTTCATGAACTTTTCCATTTTGTTACACGATATACAAATGTTTCGTCAAGTACAGCCAGTCAGGGAAAATTGATGTGATTTAAAAAATAATTAACATAAAGAACGCATAAATCAAAGGAGTCAACTTTTTTCTGTAAAAATATAGCTGGAAACAGTGATTGAAGGTTTTTCTCCGTTGTTCTGCAGATGAGCAACAATGCGCATAGTTTGACCCCCCATTTTATACCTTGTCAGAAGCCTCCTAATGGGAAGGAGGCCTCAAGTTAATTCCATTTGTTTTGGCCCTAAGAAATAAAATTTCATGAAGGACAAATGATGTTATCGAAAAGTCCACTTCTATTGTGATGCAACTTCAAAGTTTCTTAAGGGAAAATTTTGTTTTTGACGCAAGATGGTGCAGAATTGAAGAGTTTCAGCGTTTTTGTAACAAAATGTAACAAACGGCCAGAAATTGTAACAAAATGTAGCAGATGTTGGAAATTGTAACAGCTTGTAGCTGCTGTAGCAGATGTTCTACTCCTGCATCTCTGATCTACCACCCTTTAACTGCCACATATTTTCACACCTGAATATGGGAGCTATGTCAGATTTGTGTTAGTGAAACTTAGCAGTGTGCTTGTGTGTTCGTCCAGCATTTGACGCGATTCGTGTTCAGTAGGTGGTGCCATCTACCCTCCAAATTGCTAAATTTTGAAACTTAATGTATACATATATACATATTTGTGTTGTAGGTCTGTGTGATGGTTGTGGCAACACAGCGTTTTCTCAAAGTTGGAGAACCTTAGAAAATCATATTTAGCCAATTACCACTGTGCAATAGTGGGTTTCGAACCTGGACTTTTGCCAAAGGAAAAATCCGAGGAGGGAATAGAAGGCTGTGCCCCCCCCCACCCAAGAAGATCAAAAATTAAGAGTATTTTAAAATATTTTGGTAGAAAATTAAGATATTGGAAAAAAACACATTCTTAAACTATGTTAATTTAAAAATGTTTTTAATAAATGGTGTGACCCAGTGTTAGTGACCCAAAATTTTCTGTGGAAGAAATCCTTGTGCCCCTTCAAAGGCTGATTCTGCAAACACACCCCTGATTTTCACGGTGCGAAATGGCGATGACTGCATAGCAGATAGATGACAAAACTGTGAATATTCAAGGTTGAGTTTTTACGGAATCAGTCCCCTCCCCAACAATCCCGGAAAATATTTTACAATTTGAACGGGCATCCATGATTTTTAAAAAAAAAATTACATTTTCAGTCTTGTAGGAACCAAGCGAATTTACTCCAAAAAGATGCTGTCTTTGAATGTTGGTAGTTAGCCATAGAAGTACTGTAATTTCTGGTATGTGATCTGCAATTTCTGGTATGCAATATGCAGAGAGGAAAAACTTTCCAAAATTAGAAAAGTCGGTATACAGCTCTTCATTCAGGGAGACAACTCTAGATATCTCATCTAATTCTTTAACAACCCTGGGTTATATCAATACAATAAAGTACAGTAAAAAACTTCAAAGTGGTAAAACTACTTTTGAAGGTCACATGATCATGATAGATGGTAGAAAGAGGGGAAGTGTGAAGGGGTTTTTCTTAGTACTTTTTTCTTCTTCTTAGAACTGGAAAAGAACGCACCAGGTGGGACGCGTGAACCAAATTTTTATGCGTTCCTTTTCAAGATTCTGGGTATTTGACATGCTATAGCATGTCAGCGGCACCTCTGATAAATATTCTTAAGGATCTTCTTTAGAAGGACTATTATAAATAACTGGAGAATATTCTCAAGTTATTTATATAATAGTAGTTTTTCCAAAGAATATTCTCCTAAAGATTATTCACGAGAATTTTAATCCTAGCAAAGACAAATTCTGAAATTATGTATTGTAATCTATACATATTCTGAGGTAAAGAAATTTTTTTTCAATAACATGAATTTAAAAGTTACTAACCTCTTTTCAACAGCCAACCTTCTTTAACAATATTTGCTGGGGGTTGAGGAGTTAAAGAACTAGAATTCAAGCTACTCATTGTCGTGCTACTCATTACAGCACTCATGGTTGCTATTTCTTTTCATAACTAGAAGGAAAAAAAAAATCTTAATTCAAATACAATGATATAAATAAGAGTGATTTGCAATATCTTTATCAATGCAAGTGTTTGCTTAAATTCGCTCAAAGGCTATAGCTACAGAAAGCAACCTGGAGGCATACCATCTTCTAATGCTTAAAAAGAACAATCTGAGAAACAAGGATAATCTGTGATTTACAAGGGGAAAAGGGAAATTTTGGTACCAGCTCTGTGAACAAGCATTGTTTTTGCTGCATGTGTATGGAGAAGGAGTGGAGTGAACCACTCAATGAGATTTTGATTATGATATTTTACACTCGCTATAGCATTGCGTTTGTGAAAAAAATAATTTTTTTTCAAAATAATCATTAATAAAACATAAAATAGTTTGATTTTATTACACAAACAGTAGTTTTTCTTGCGAAAGAAACGGGCGAGTGATGCATTTTCTTTTGTCAAATAAGGAATCAGCATTTTACAAGTGATCAAACTCAATTTGAAATTTATATATCAAAAAGTGTTCGCATATAAACTTGTAAAACCGCTGCAGATGGTCGTATAGTTATATAGGTTATCAATTACATGTAATTTCAGAACAAAAAAATATGAATGACACAAGACTGATTTTTTGAATTCTCGAAACTGCTAGCCTTGATCAATCACAATTGGTGATTGAATAAGAAAACCACTTCCCTGAAAACCAAATAATTTAAACTGACCACTGCAAAAATTATTTATAAATAGTAATCAAAGTCAAGGGAGAGGCAAACACAATTTCAATTATTCCTCATCTGACATGACAACATGTAACCTCATGAAATCCCATGTCGTCATCTACAAATATTTGTGGGGGGGGGGGGGGATCATGTTTATACATTGTGAGAATTGTATTTTAATGTTGTGTTAAAATATTCTGAGAAATACAATTAATATGAAGTTGTTTACCTCTTATACCGGTGGTTGGCAGCCAACTCCATTGGAGCAATAATCTATAATTTCATAGGCCAAGCTATATATATGACAGTCTAGGTTGTCGATGTTGTTTGGGATTCACTATCGCCGAAGTCCTATTGAGAATTCTGCTTTTGATTGAATGTTTATGGAAATTTATATTACGATATTTTTTTAATCGTGTAACAAATGAATATGTAAATTTTCTTGCTCTGTGATGATTGGTTCTGCAATCTTACTGGGGTGGAACTTTGACTTTATATATCGCTTGTATGCTGTAAGTGATCCCTTGTTTTCTCGCTCTCATTTCATAAGGAAGTAACCTAAGTGCCCTAGGACACCTGTTTCCAGTAGGAAGCAGACCAATGATGTATCCTAAGGTGTGAGATGCTGGTTATCTTCATCCTGATTTCGAATGGCTCAATAGTCAGATTGATCGGCGACTGGTCCAGAAAGAGATGGCTGCTGGCTCGATGAAATGATCATTGCTAGAATGAATGTGCCCTACATGATAGCCATTTACATTGCTTGCGTGCCCTCAGATACGAGAAAGAGGTGTAAACTGTATGGACTTTCTTATTCCTTCTATGTGTTGTGCATGTAATTCGACACAAAACAGAGGTACATTTTTACAGACGCCCAGATTCTTTCAATCTGTCATCTGTGTGTTAATGCAGAAAGGTAGCACAATAAATGCGGACTCCTTGATTTAGAAACATAGCACATCTGAGGATGCAGGAAGAATGGGTGGAGATACGGGGGAAGGCATGCCACCCCCCCCCCCCCACCCAGCATCAATCACAGAGCAGACTGATCTAACGTAACTGCATAAAAATTAATTGACATCATCATGTCCCCCCAGTCTTTCAAAGTCTATCTCCACCTATAGTGGGAAAGAGGACCATATTCCTGACTCCAAGAAAGTTGACCTTTTATATCCTGAATTAATTTACCAGTAACTTTTTAATTATATTTCTGCATTATTAGATAAGTTTTGGTGCAGAATAACTCTAGGGAAAAAAAAAAGGAGTAAAATAATTTTTACAGTAATGTGGGGAATGCATTAATACAATTAAAAGGGATACTAAGATATTTAATGAAGATCAACGGATTAAACTAAGAAACAAAATAATACAACACAAAAGCGTCAGTGTGGGAGGCCACGTCTGGTCTCACCCACGTACACGTCGACGTCTGCCTGAGCTCCATATACATCGTTAGAGGGCGCTCGTATATTACCGTGAAAGATAGGACGTCTTCCTTCCTACATCGGCCATTCTGATCTGTAGCATGCGCCCTCGCATGTGGAATACGCGTACATGTAATATGTACATACAAATAAGCAAATAGACAAAAACTTGCCAGGAAAAAAAATGGACATCGAAAAATTAAAAAAAAAATTTGGCGTAATATGGTTAAACGGCAATAATAATTATAATAAAAGGCATCTTAGAAATAATAATCACTAAGCACATCCGCAAACAAAAAAAAAGATTTAAAAAATACTGACTCATAACTAAAAATTAAAACATGTAAAAATAAAATCAGCGAGAAAAAACACATCATGAGAAAAATTATCGAAAATTAGAAGACACACTAAAAGAAAGAAAATATATATACATAAACACACAAAAAAAATATTACGTAAGTTTCGAAATAGCACGTCTAGAGAAAAATGATAACACGCTTAATCGTGAAATAATACGCTCATAATCATAATAATCATCTATCATTCATGGAAATACGAAATCAATAGGATCATGAACAAAAAAATCAATTGCATTAAAATGAAAAAGAAAGTAGAAAAAAAAGTATACACATAAAATAAAATGAATCAATTCAAATATTCATATTATTGTGACAACGTCGTTCAGTTTTTGAGTGGAGGTCTTCTATGATAGTTATACGTCTTTCTAACCTTTGACATATGTTTGAAGTTTTTGTTGGACGTCGGCAGATGTCCAAGGTGATTTATATTGTAGGTGTTCAAAGGGGTATCGTCTTTCTGAAGGGAATGCAAACAACTCTGTTTGGCATTCTTTCTATTAGGTTTCGGAACAGCTTTAAGAACTTTGTTGGATGTCCGAAAAGACATGGTGACGGCCAAAACTGCAACGAAGAGGTATGCTGCAACACTTATATATGAGAAATATTTTAGAGATAATAGCAGAAGCTATAAATATTCGGAAAGGGTTTCTGACGGACGCATTTTCCGTTGTTGAAGTCGTCTATGCAATTTGGCACTGCTTATCTTCATGCTAAATTCCTCAAGTAGTGCTCCCTTTAATGCTTTCCAAGTGGTTAGCCCTCTTTGGGATTGCACGAACATTTTCACTGGGCCTACAAGGTTTCGTTTTACCAGTATGATTTTTTTTTTTTCAGTTAGGGAGGGAAAAAGGGAAAAATTCTCCTCCACGTCCCCAATGAAAGCATTCACACCATATGTGTCTTTCCCCGAGAAAGACCTCATCGTCTCTTTCAAGTCGTTCAAAACCAGCCAATAACATCTGTCTTGACAGCTATGATGGTTTTATAAGGGAGGGTTCGGAATCGTCGTCACTGCAACATTTTTGTTTACATGCAGAGGATCCCGTGGGGTGAACGAGTCACTGTTCTGCTTAGTGTGAGGGTAGATATGTGGTGGTGTCGCGTCGGTGAGTAGTGGGTGTTCTTTTTTCTTTCCATGAACTGAAGCCTGCGATCTTCCTGATAAGGAAGAGTTCGCGTCATCATCATCATCACTGTCCTCCTCTGAAGAATTATTACTACTATAATTATTGTGAAAGTCTTGCACATTCGACAAAAAATTAAAAATTTTTGGTCCTGGAAAAAGATCCGGCCCTGGATTTCTTGAGGACAACCTGGAATAAGTTCATAATAAACGACCTCCAGTTGCCAGGACGACAGATCATCCCCCCATCAGATTAAATAAGGCAGTAACCGGTAACTCCTCCCAAGAAATGTTGCCAGAGCATGGAGACAGGGCCGGTCTTAGACCTAGTGGCGCCCGGTGCAAAAAAAGTAGTCAGCGCCCCCCCCTCCCCAGGCTCAGATTCAGAGTGATGTGTCAGAGGAGGCAATTTTTGCTAGTCATTACTGTCCCGTAATTCATCCTACGATATTAGCAGACTCTAGGCGGGGGTGATCGTCCCCATCGCCCTCCCCCTCTCGGTTGGATATTAAGGGACGAAGAAGTTTGAAAAGCTTTCTTCCTAAACAAGCATAAAACCCCAACCTGTTTGATTTAAAACATTAAAAAAGAAAAACATCACACATTTATGCAGGATACTCATCACAAAGGATCTATCTTCATCATACTTATTTTAGCTGAATTTCATGATAAACTTCAAGTAGTGCACGCATCACGTACGGGCAAAGCTGATAATAAAAGTGGTTAAATTAAAGTGAAATTACGTATGATTTCTTTCATATTTATAAGACTCATGAACTTCATTTGAAATTATCCCTTTCAGACCCAGTACTAAGAAACAGAAGGGGCAGGCAAACACCTGCTAAAGCACCGGCTCTGCAACTTGGGCAGGCCCGTAACTATACTGAGGCAATTTGGGCGGTGCCCCTAGCCGAATGGGAGGGGGCTGCTTGTAACTCTTTTTTCTGAGCATAACAATTTCAAAAGAGACTCCAAGAAAAGACTGCTTTCGAGAAAGCACGCTACGGCCTTAGGAAGGGGCGGGGCCGTCTTAAGAGCGTCATGGGCTTCCCCCCCCCCCGGGCCAAGTGGTTTTTCTGTGAGGCCCTACCTAATAAATTCTAGAAAATTTTAACTAGATCTCATTTTCGTGAGGCCCATCTACACTTGAGGCTTCCGGGCCCCTCCCGGGTGGGCCCATGCATTAAGACGGCATTGGGAAGGGGTTGTTTTTTTTTCTCTGTGTAGATTTTTTTAACCTCAGATACTTCAGCTTTAATTTCAACGATAACGCATAGTTCTTGAAGTTTGTACTGAACATCCCTGATGTTAAAAAAAGAATATCTCTAAAGTGAAAAGAAGCATTTCGCACGCGCGTTTGTGCATACAGAATCTAAAAGGATTATGCATAATCACCGGTAAAAGGATAAATGTTGCAAAATTTATCAAACTTACCGAGACGATTCATGTTTGTGAGACTTGTACAGAGCGAACTGTTATGAAAAAGGAGTTCGATCTATGGTTCTATTATTTTGAATTTGCTCAGCTAATCGTAACTTCCAACTGTTCTTCCTACATCTTTTAATGGCAACAAAACACCACTCAATTTGCTCCTGAAAAACCTCGCATTTCTCTCTTTCAGATGTTATCTTTCCATTTCCTAAGAACTTTTAGTTCCAGAACTCAGGACTTCTTTTTTTCTTGTTTCGCGGCGCCAATCCAAATGGTTTCCAATATGTTTTGTATCTAATATGCTTCCCAAATGTTTTCCACTGTGCCTCAAATCGTAATTAATATTTAAGCTTACCTTACAGTTACAGGCATCTAGATTAAGTTCACACTATGATTCGTATTCCCAAATAATGTATAACATACTGGAAAAATTACATGTTTTAATCAACTGGCACACTATTTAATTAATAGATCTAGGTGCAAAACAATGTTGTGAAGCATATCTTAGTTACAACGATACCAATGGAATAAAGCAATACATATTTTGCACCTCAATCTTTTTCTTAGTTTCAAAAACAGAATTGGTGGGGGGGGGGGGTTATGATTGTGGAATATAGTTTGAAAAGCTGTTTAAAAAAATCAAATTGAATTTCCAACATACGTTCCTCATTAGTTTCTTGAAAGGGTCTTTTTAGAGTCCCGTTGTGGCCACACCTTACCAAGGCCTCCTAGACAGAGATACTGTCTAGGAGTCTTTACTATTACTCACCGGGTACGTGGGACAAGATCCATGAAACTCTGAATAGATGTTCAGTTGTGTATGTACGGTTTCTTACAATTTTCGACACACACACACACGTTGCACCCAGGGGCGGGTCGAGACAAAATCTCCATCCGAGCGGGACCTATTTTTGGATCCCCTCTGACCTCCCCAATTAGAAAAAAAATATTTTCTTTCAATCGCTTCGTTTTGATGCGTGCAAAGGAACAGCAATATTTTGTGTCATAACATATCATGTCGAATGTTTTTTCCCCCTTTTACCTTGACGCTCCTTCTAGAGCGGGCAGAAATCATTTTCCAATTTTTTCGCCCTTTTACTTCGGACTTAACGCCCCTCCTAGAGAAGGGCACAAATAAGTTTTCCTAATTTTTTTTGCCCTTTCACTTCGGATTAGACGCCCTTCTACACACCGAATTTTAATACTCCTCACAACACAGGAAAACACTTTGGCTCTCGTTAGTAGAAAAATTGGGTGACCACACAAGAGGGTGATTCCTCTATAATTTCTATTTTTTACTGCACAACAAAAGAGGAAACAAATTGCGTCTCCCCCAAAATCTCCTGCAGGGGTAAACGAAAAGAGCTCGAGAGAGCGTGTATTTATATCTGACCAAAATGTACTGTACATATATAAGTACACTGCCAGAGTGACTGAGTTATTTAACATACATGTTCTTGAACCTAAGGGGGCATTTTTAAACTTCCATAGCCTCTTCAGTCATATTTTTCTGTGGCCCGATGCCTTTGGTATACACTGTCCCCTGTACTACTTTGTTTTTCCATGTGTCTGCCCTGTGTTCTGTAGGACTATTTTGCCACACACAAACTCCAGTCATATATTGCCATACAGCAATTTCCAACCAGTGGAGCTGGGTGGGAAATGAAGTCACCATCTATCGATGGTCGCCCCAGGCTCGGTAGGTAAAGAACTTTTTTCTGACATTCTATGCCCAGATTCAAACCCATGGACTTTGACAGTAACCTTCATAGCAAAAAATGAGCATCTTGGGACTCTGCACTGTTTTGTAAGACTGGGCGATGTATGGATTTATAATAAACCACCAATGTAAGGTCCCACATCGATATCCCGATTTAATGATTTTCATCACACCGATATATCAATTCTGATATCAAGCATTGCGATGCCGATTTAGCTTACACATGTGAGCAATATGTCAAAGAAAACCGATACCCTTACAACGAGTTGAAATCCAACTTAGCTAATGCGCATGCGTGATATACGAGGTAGAACCGATATCCCTACATTGAGTTGAAATCTGATTTAACTAACGTGTGTGAATGATTTTTATTATCTGATATAGACATCAGCAGGCATGGTGGAACTGATTTTGGGAGCGAGTACATATGTGTGAATGCTGACTTTGCTTTCTGTCAGCGAACAAGGAGGGAAGAAGGATCTATATTCATATATAGCTTCATTATCAGTGAAGCCGGACGACAGATTTTCCAGTACTCTATCGAAAAACAAAGTGACGTCATTTGATTCTTCATGTGACCATCTCGAATATGTGAAACCGCTGTTGTTTGATAAATTTTTTTGCACTGTCTTAATCCACACAACTTCCTCTTATTTTTGAACAGATGCCACATATATCACTTACTATCAAGATATTTATAATTTTTCTGAAATTTGATTTTTGATGAATTTTTTCCATAACTCATACATGCAATGCTAAATCAATGAGTTACGCTCAGAAAATCTATAAAAACAATTATTAGAAATTTTTCGTTATGGGGGAGAATTAGAGAATAAACCTTTTGATTTTTCATATTAATCAGGTATGAATTAATTTTAAAAAGTTATGATTTAATCATTTTCTTCATAACTCAGCCCCGCATTACTTGTTGCATAGCTACCACAAGAGCATCATGGGTCTCAAGCCAAGTTATTTTTCTGAGGCCCTACCTGGCCAATTCTCGAAAAATTCAACTACTCCTCATTTTTCGGAGGCCCCTCTTCTCTTGATGTGCAGGGTAGGCCCATGCATTAAGACGGTACCGTAGGTGGGCCCCCAAAGCCAAACTTTACATGGGCCCTTCTATAGTAAATTTATAGCATGGAAAAACATTATGGTAACTGCCGTGCTTGTCCACAGGGCCCCAATATTTAAACATATATTCACTGACTGATCTTAGTTTCGCAACTCCTCCCATGCCAAAGTTGTCCCCAACCATAGGCAGATATAGAGGGGGCGACCGCCCCCATTGCTTTCCCCCATTCATTAAAAAGCACCTTCCCTACAAGGAGCTTTCATCTGCTTATGGTCAGGATGGCATATCGCAGGGCTCTTACTTTGATTAATTTTTTTGTAAAATATCCTACTTTCTAGGTTCTATCTTACTTTTCCCATTTTTTTTCATCAAATCTTGACAACAAAATTTTTGTAACTTTTTTTAAATGAAAAAGGGAATCACACATCAAAATATTGCCAAATAATATAAATGCAATGGATTGCAATTAATGATTTTGCCAAAGCAAAGGTTGTATCGAGAGATAGAGGGCTTTTTCTCAGCCCGAGATATCAAGGAAACAGTTATTTTCTGGATATTATGCTGAGGTGAACTCGGAAAGAAAAGTCATCACGTCTCCGCCTTTTTTCATCATCTTTCTTTCCAAGTTCACCTCAGCATAATATCCGGAAAATAACTGTTTCCTTGATATCTTGGGCTGAGAAAAAGCCATCTATCTCCCTAAACCGTCCCACCCGGGGGCCATTTCCTGAAGTTAAGAGAGGCTACTAATGCCTCTACTTCAGTGCCTCACGCCACAGTGCGTGAAATAAGGAAGGCAAGGCCATGTCTCCAGTGGCATAGATGGTAGCAAGAGGGCCTGGGTTCGAGTCCCGTCGGAGACATGATGACTTTTCTTTCCGAGTTCACCTCAGCATAATATCCGGAAAATGACTGTTTCCTTGACAGGTTGTATCATTTTTTCATGTTGTTTTGGGGGGTAGGGCTGTGTGTGGGCCATGTGGTTTATTAATTTTTCTTTTCCTGAGTTTGAGGGTTCAAAAACTCATTTTGTGTCAATGCAATTCTTAAAAAGTTGTCTTCATAATTTAATGCGCATTGTCGATGAGAGTTGACAGATTGGACTGTGGAAGACTTAAAAAGAGAATAATATCATGAGGAAAAACAAAATAATTATCTGTGGTTGCTAGGACACTGTTTTGGCCATAAACTGTTTTGTGTTGCCAAGTCATTTCTGTTACTGTGCTTTGGCTAGAGCCAGGATACTGAAATTGTGCTATGAAAAAAAAATGTAATTGAAAATGTTTTTAAAAATAAAAAATTTAATTCCCCCCCCCCCATACGGCTACAATTATGTTGTCTTGGTGGGGGATACCCCCTCCTACTCTTTCAAATTTTTTGAGTGGAAGCCCTGCGTATTGATATATCATTATATCGTAATGTTGATGATGTACCATGATGTAAAATTTTTTAATATTGCTTGGCCCTAGTGTTTTGATATTTGATTTTCTGTGGCTCCATGCATTTATTTCGCACAGTCCATGGTACAGCGCTTTGCCTTTTCATATTTATTCACACCTCAAAGTTGGAGAACTACAGAAAACCAACTGCAGCTGACTACCATTGTGTCGCAAACGTGATTCGAACCTCAATCCTCATGATTAGATTTCAGCACGAAACAGGGTTTTTCGCATACAACAGTGCAAAGTGTATGGTGAGAGTAGATGAAACAAGTGAAAACCACAGAACAGCACAATTAGTCTTGGGTGATTGCTACCGCAGACTGCTCAGCTGGATCGTATGTTATCAAGATCAGATAGTCAAATCAGATTACCACCCAGCTGAATAAGGAATATAGTGGAGTGGGTAGTCTGTATATGGACCATGCAATGCTCACTTCATCTGAAAAAAATTATGCAAAACAAAAACTATTTTTCAGTACAATCACCATGTAATTCGAGCCAAGAAAAAGTTTTTTTGCATTACTTCATCATCATCATAAAAAATCTTTTGTCATAGTGAACTTTGAACTTCTTAGAAATCCATCATAGGCAGAAATAGATATGAAAGGCTCAGGGAGGGGGGCATCTTAAGAGTATTATGGGACCCGGGCGAACTGAGTTTTCCGAGACTTTACCTGGCTAAAAATGCTTGCCTATAAAGTTACTACTAACAATTTCAATCTTACCTCATTTTTGTGAGGCCCATGCGTTAAGACAATACTGGGGGAGCACGATAATGAAAGCTGGGGGTATGATGATGTCAATTCATATGTATGCATATACATTAGATCAGTCGGCTCCATCATTGCAGCTGGGGACTCCATCATTGCATCACTCTCCATGCCCTTCCCCCCATCTCTGCCCATGGGAATCCGTTCAGTTGATCTAAGAGCTGGTAAACAAAGCAAGGTAAACCCTTGGGAGAGTGCAGTCATGGCAAGCCAAAACTCCAGGGCTGGACAAATCTATTGCCCGACCTGCAAAAATTCTATCCAGGCATGTATTTTTTTCAACCACATGCCCAATGGGGGCATATAAAATAGCATACAAGAAAACACTTTTGTATTTTAATTCTTGGCAGCAATGCAAATATTTCTCCAGAATCTCTTTTTTTGTAACATTTGAAATGAAAAAAAAGGTCTTAAAAACTAATTTTTATGTTACTGAAATTACCACAAGGCAGGGCTCAGTTATTTTGTGACTCATCACAATAACTCTATGAGCCTGTAATAATGCAAATATAGGTATTCACGGCATTATAATACAGTGTCCAGAAATCTTGCTTGGGGATGGAGGTGTTCATATGTAAAATGGGCAAACTATTTTGATACTTATTCTAATTGAAATAGGAGTTATGTTGCCGTTAAGGGTTTAAAAGAAAAATCCTTTGTTAAGGACTTCCTCGACACACAGTATAATGAGGTTTGTTGATGGTAGCTTATAAATAATCATTATTTAGGAGCTACTACAGTAACCTCTTAATAACGGACACCCATGGGACCAAATATTTTGCCTGCTATTGGGGAGGTTGTGACGATCTCCGATCCGAGATCGCACAACAATCCTAGATTGTACGTCTCCCGAGGAGCTGCAACGATTAGCTTGCATTTCCCGGTTCTTTAACATTTTATTCTAGTAGCCATTGAATGGATGACAACAATGAAAGAAACAAGATTTTGATTAAACTATGAGCATTTATTCAATTATATGTTAACTATTAATATAACGCTTTATCAACAATTATCACAATTAAACCTTTCTCTCAATATTATAACAGAACAATAAAACAGAATGGTCTCACCGCCATGTCCAAGTTTTCATGTATTAGTTCACATCGTCCGATAGACACTCCCAGGTGTCTACCTCACAGCAGAAGATTCCCCACACCAGCATCAGAGGGGTTTGGTGTCTCCAAACACGTTGAGATCACAGCTCAGCCACTATGTAGGGAACTGGAGGCGAACGTCCACGGGTAGCCAGTCTGGCCACTAACCAATCCACAGGCAACGGGATCACGACGACATTGGGTTTTCGCATGAAGACCAGCGATGAGACAGGTGAGGTGCCAAGGGCACACCTCTACAGTTTCAACACATTATTTCAGAGAGATGATCTAGCTTACACCTCAACAGGGTGTGACGCCTTAGTGATTAAGACAAGACGTTAGTCGGAGGAAGGTAGAAAAGGAATGTAAGTCGTAATGAAGCACATCTCTCGCTGGTTTTTATATAGCAGCATTCCCATAGTGCTTTACGATAGAACCAATCACAAGATCGAAGGTGCGGTATCGAGCTTGCATCTAATTTACATAATTTCATGAGAGAAAAGGAAATATTGTAAAAATTATGATATTGAATCTGGCAACCAAACATAACAGCGGCCGATCGGCAGACATACGATCGATTCCGGAGACAAAAAGGTAAAACAAACGAAAATCTATTAAAATGACTAGAATAAGGACGATTTCCGCGGGGCCTAATGTTACAGAGCGACGTCATCTTCCTCACGTAGACGTACGTTTATCGGCTATGTCACTGCACTAGTGCGGAGAGAATTTCTTCTTAGTATGCAAATAAGCCTAGATGGCACTTGGAGCACTTTAACTGGTATAAGAAGGCATAGTTCCTTCTTATTTGGCTGCTTTTGTGATTCGTTAGCACGTGAGCACAGCTGATGTGCTAAGAGTTCTCCATCTTTGGAAGCGATCTGCCAAGTTTTTGCTGAGGTCTCTGAAAAATAATGGATTGAACTTCGCCCTTCACTGAGGATCACCTCTACCAGAAGTTGGCTATGCCGAGTTGTCAGATACTCTTCTCGATCTGCTATGCTGAACTAACCTACCATTCTTGAACGCTGTTGCTTCGTCATCATTAGATGGACAAAATCCAATATCGGGAGCCTATGCATCCATCGCCACCAACTGGAACCTATGGACTTGTCGCCGATCGCTCACCTTCGTTGACCGGGATTCTACGGACTAGTCGCCGATCATTCTTCTCTGCCAACAGGATTCTACAATCTTGGTGCCGATCGTTCATTGCCGCCTATCGGACCCTACGACCTCGTCGCTGCCGCCGATCACTCATCACCGTTGACTGCTCGTCGCTGCTAATCGGATTCTATGGTTTCATCATTATTGACCGGACCCTTACAGACTCGTTACTTGTCAAGAGGACTGATTGTTTGTGGACTTACCTCAACCCCTTCAAATTCCCAGACTCATGAAAAAAATGATTAATTTTTCAGTTCAGAATTATTTGTTAGAAAACCTAATAAATTATTTGTTCATTGTCAGTGTGTCTTTGCCTGGTCACTTGAAGCGATGCATACAAAAACCCTTAATGCAATGAAAACCTTGCAAGGTACCATATGCAGTAGAACCTTGTTTATACGACTATCAAATTTATACGATGTTTGACTGAGTCACAATTGGTACCTATAATTATGTTACTGTGCGTAAAAGTGATTCACTACTGGTTATGCATAATCATCAATCGTCTCAATGAAGAAATTGATTAAATTTCGCTACATTTATCACTTTTACCAGTAATTATACATAATTCCGAAATAAAGTTGGAAAGCCTAATAAATATAGAAAAAAAAATTTATAACCTTTCTTCTTTAAAATAATTACTTTTACCCATACATGATACGTGCATTACACATACTTTGAAATAAAAATTAAAATAAGTGCGAAGAAGAGAGAAATAAATGTTCTTAACAACATTATCAGTTATGTTGGCTTTCTTCACACGTATCAACATGCGCAAACAAAACCAACATTACCATTCGGAATCAGCATCCTAGACCATAGTTATGTTCAATTGATCGAGTAATTAATTGACAGAATATCATATTTACCAATGCGAGAGCTCAAGATTATACGTAATCACCAGGGAATATGACAAATCCTTGATTTATGAACAAAAATTCATTAATTAGAGTTTGGAAAACAAATAGAGGTTTGCCTGATTTTACTGTCCACTACTGAGAGTGTCTGCTAACGGGGAGGGAAATACATTAAAGCTCTATTCCATAGGACTAGGGATCAGAAAAGTGTCCGTTATGGGAGGTTCCACTGTAGTGCTTATTATTTAATTTCCAGCTAGGACTTTGTTAGAGAATTGCGATGGATTATGTAGTCAATGCATTTTAATTTATTTTATTTTTATGACCCTTATTATTTTGCGGCCTAATGCTGCTGCTGCTTCCTTCACACCGAAGTTCAGTGCCGAGAAGTAAACGGGCTATGATTTATCATGAGCAAAGTGAACAGAAACTTACTTCTTTTCGGACACCAACAGCATAGAAAGTTGTAATTGACAGATTTCAGATTTTCAATTAGTGACCACTTTAAACTTATCGGTGCATTAACAGTTACCACATTAAACAGCATCAGTAGTCCAAAAATTTATTAATTTGGCCCTGAACGTAATGGGATATCTTAAGGAGTGGGGAGGATAAGAAAAACAATTTCTGACTGGGACAGCAAGACAAATAAGACTGTTGACAAGATGAAAAACAGCAGTTTCCCAGTCAGTAGTGATAAGGCAGATTCACAAGGCTGTAGCAAGGGGGAGGGCTTGGGGGTCTGATCCCCCCCAGAAATGTGAGAAAATGACCGGGAAAAATATAGACAAATCTATTGTTCCATCACTTCCGTTCCCCCCCCCCCTGAACAAAATTTCTAGCTATGGGCCTGCAGATTCAGATGAGATTTATATTAAAAAATTGTGTATTTGCGGCCGTTTAAGTATTACGTCATCATCGATGGAGGGGGTTTCCGATTTGCTGACTTTTGATGACAAGGGGGAGTTTGGATAATGCTTACGTCATCAACCAACCTTTATGAAAATATGAAATATTTTTTTTAATGGTATCTTACTCGGTGAACCAAAAACGAGAAAAACTTTCGATAGTTTGTGGGCACTTGAAGTAACATTCCCCCCTATTCATAAGTGCCCCACGGAGCCACTTCAGTGATCTCTAAATGTTTCGCAGATCCAAGCGATCTGGAAATGTGTCCGGGCCGCTTAAGTGCTCTGGAACTGTGCCACGCATCACTTAAATAATCTGAGAATGTGCCGCAGGTAACTTGAGTGATGTAGAACCACACTGAGGGCCACTTAAGTGCTCTAAAACTATGTCACATGTCACTCAAGAGATCTCTAAATGTGTCACAGATCGCTTAAGTATTCTGGAACTGTGTCCCAGGTCATTTACGTGATCTGAAAATATGCCACGGGCCGCTTAAATGCTCTACAAATAACCCCCAGGGCCATATTTGGTCCACGGGCCAAGAGCCTTTATGTGATTTATCATTATATGGCTTAGAGGGTGGGTCGAAATGAATTTATTAAAGATAAATTCTGAGTTCGTAGCCTTCAAATAGCATTGAAATTAACAGAAATCAATTATAATAACATATAAAAGGTATTTACTCTCTTCCAAAGTTTTTTTGCATTAAAAAAAAATTTGATCGTGGGGGGGGCTCTTCCCCCTATGCCCCCCCCCCCGTGTTCGTCTCTGATCTCACCAATATGCGTTAGGATTCAGAGGGGCAGAGCTGATGACGAAATTTTGCTGACAAGGGGGGAGAGAAGGGGCTAAAAATTTGCTTACGTAATACACACTTGAACGGCACCTTCATTACAATTTTTTTTGAAGAGGACTATGTGAACAACTATTACCTTAAAATATTTTGTAAGCTCTTTTTAACAATGAGAAATGATTTTTACAAAGAAATAAGTGAATTTAATAATAATATTTAGTAATATTTTTCGGGCATGTAAAATATTGATTTGGGCATGTATTATTTTAAGTCAGATGTGTTTTAAGCCAGGCATTTAAATTTTTGGTTTTGCAGAACTGGACAGATCTCCAATGTTTCCACATCTGTGTAGTGGAGAATGGTTGAAGGCTGTGACCATAGGTTGTGGGCTAGACTAGCTATGCTTCATGCACTACTTCAGTATACATTTCAGTATATATGCCAAAGCCTCCTAGATGAGGACTAGTCTGGCTTCGAGTTTCAGGTCTGTCGAGTGCCATGTGATAACTAAAAAAAAAGCTGCCTGTTCTCTCTCTCACTGTGGGCAAGGCCGTCTTAATATGTTCTAAACTTTTTTCTGTGGAACTCCTTTTATTATCTTGATGAAAGAACCTAAAAAAATATTGCATGAATATTACTGAAAAATTACAATAGATACCCAGATACAATGAAGTGATGAGACCATTAAAAATATTCACAGTAAAGTGAAACTTTGGTTTACGAGCATAATTCATTCCATGAACATGCTTGTAATCCGAAACACTCATATATCGAATCGAATTTCCCCATATGAAATAATGACGATTCAAATAATTTGTTCCACAACCATCTCCCTCATACCAGCCCCTTTCAAATGAAAATTGCAGGTTGATTTATTTTGCGAGTGATAGTTTGTTTCAGGTTAACTTTGCAGTGAAGAGAAAGAGAGTGTATTCCTTCGCCGCAAAATATAGATCCCATACATTGGAGGTTTCTGATGATCATTTATATAAAATATTTTAATTTTTTTTGTGATTTCGAAAAAGATACTGAAAAAATACCATTTTGAACCAATGTATATTCGTTTAAAATTTTTAAATTATAAAAAATATTGGTTACCATTATCAAAAATCCATGGCGAGCTCAAGAACACTTTGACGCGATTTCCAAGAACTTTTCCCCGCCAATATCACTGTCGTGCTTTTTTTTTGGTTGCACAATTATATATATATATATATCGTCATTTTGTTGAATTTTCCAATAGATACAATTTTTCATTCAGTTTTGCATGTAGTTATAGGCCTACACACCCAGACGAATATTCAATCAGTTTTTTTTTTCTCCCAAAAATAGCCTCCAACGAATTCAGATATTCACTCATAGATTAGAGAAAGTGTCCCTCTTTCACGACAGCGGCGATACCGTTGTGAGAGGCTCTCTTTATGGGTGTAGGTTACGGTTCCAGGCGTCCCCCCTTTTTTTTAAATTATCTATATCTTGCCGTGTTCGTAGGATAGGGGTGGTTTCTGAATTCCAATAGCCGATAGTGGAGGGTGTTGACATAAGTAATGTCTCTTTCGCATCCACACCAACACGCCATCTTCTCCCCCACAGCAGAGGCTGTTCCTCCAGATGCCCCTTCCGTATCTCTCCAGATAAACATAAATAAGCAAGAGAGAGAGAGACCCACAATGGTTTAGGCTTGCAGTGGATACGCAATGATACGGAAGAGCATGGGCTTCACTCTAGAATCCCTGCTTCCATTAACACCCAAAAAAAGGTTAGACTAGGGGTTCTCAAACTGTATGCCTCCAACCTGTCGGGGCGCCATGGAGCAGTAGCCCAGACTAAGATTTTTTTGAAGAGATTCCTTGCCAAACAGCTCTGGAGAACAGTGGATAAGTGTTGATTAAGGAAAGGGGCACCACGGCCGGGAAAAAAATCAGAGAATCCCTAGGTTAGCCAGTCTTACATAGGCTTTTGCTTTGAATGACATTCCTGTAATTAGTGAAGTCTTAATGAATGGGTCCGAATAAAACAAGGGCCTTCAAACTATATATATTAAAGGGTTTCATTAATACACATAATGGATACAACATAATTTTCAATTTGCTTTTCTTTCATTAAAATAAAAAAACAGCCCCCACAAATATCTGAACTTTCCCCCAACTCATTCAGCAGCCTTGACCACATAGTGAAATTTAAAAAAACCTTTTTAATTCTGATCATGTATTACTTGACCGAAAAGGTGAATATGCCTCATATAGACTAGTGCTCATATAGGAGTCTTTGATATACATACTGCTCGTTTTCAGAAATATCTTGTTTATCAAGTCGAAATATGTAAAAAAAAGCTCATCTTGCGAGACATTGCTAGAATGCATAGACAACAGGGGCAGCTTAAGCGAGGGTGCAAGGGGTGTGGTACACCAGGGCGGCAGGTTGTAAGGGATGGCAGCCCAAGCTTTTATTTAGATACACAAATTTTCAAAAACTTGAATGAAAATTAAAAGACAAAACGCTATCAATCTTTTGAGCCATGCCTTGATAACGGAAATGTTGAGAAAAACTGGGAGAACAGACAGGGCTGTGAAACAAGAATGGACTCAGACATGGTGTGGGATAGTCTGCATTTGGTTCAGCCATGGTCCCCACATCCTGCACCAGAGCCCTCTTAGGGCTGGGATTTTTGGTGGGCCCCCAAGGTCAGGTTTTTCACAGGGTTCTTTATGGTAAATTTATAGTATGAAAAAATAGATGACGACGATGAGAATCATCCAGGGCTAGAGCCCCGTCAGCCCCACCCAACAATTTTTCAGGAGCAGTTAAACAAAATTAAAGAAAAAATTTAGGTTCTCACTCTTGTCCAGAATCTGAAGCACCAGAAACACCTAAACTTTAATTTCTGCCTTGGGAAAAGCTTGGAGTAACATGATTTTGATGTTAAAAAGGTTCAACTGCATTTTTAAAATTCAATCTTAAAAGGAAGGAAAATATGAGGTTCATCATCGAGAGCTGAATGTAAAAAAAATTATGTGGCATAATTAAGAATAATAAAATAATTCTAGAAGAAAAAAAACAGGACAGCTCCTTTAAAAGCAGGATGTATGGTCAAGCATACTTTTGGTTAAACATTGGTGTGTGGCTCCGAATGGGTAAAAAATCAAGTTTATCCCAGAGTCCCTTTGGCTAAAGTCCTTTTAGCCTCCCACCACGGATGTCTTTAGGGGCGGCACATGAGATTTTGCACCCAGGCTGCAGGTGAGCTAGAGCCGCCCCTGATAGGAGGAGATAGACCTGAATGGCTGGGGGAATGGTGATGATGCAAAGACTGAAAAGGGAAAGATGAGGATGTCAATTCAAATATACTTATATGCACATAGGCCTACATTAGATCAGTTGGCTAAAAATTTGTTAGAACATTTTACTGTTATGATGGATCATTTATAAACCAAAATTCCACTGTATCTGATATTTATTATAACCAACAATTCCAGGGACAAAATCAGATTTTCTATAAGTCTTTGCACACTGAATGGGGTTTTTTTTTAAAGAATCTACAAATTATAGCTGCACTGATAAACTGACTCGGTCTTGGGTATTTGGAAAGTGAAACTCAACACCTTCACAATCCTTGAAAATGTTTGTCAGAGAGAACTGAGAACTTTCATGGTACATTTTTTTGAACAATTAATTTTTTTTTATTCCGACAACAAGCTCGCAGGAATAAAAAATTTGTTCACTCACACACTACTTAACATTTTTCATATGATTTTCTCCATTTTGATCTATCTTCTCCTACCCAGACATGACCTTTGATGAGCTTGCATAAAAATGAACATCAATTTGTAAAAAGCCCACCCAGTTAACTGCTTTGCCCAGACGATGGGGAGGTATGATGCTCACCAATCATGTTATATTTCAGAATCAATTGTTATCAAAGCTAGAAATAGTGCTTAGATGCTTTGTCAATAAATGTTAGTTGATCAATTTCATAACAAATTAATTCATAAAGTGAAATTTGATATGAAATTTTCTATGAAAAGTGTTTGTATCGGGAATAATCCTGAATTAAATGGAAAAACATATTTTGATTGCCGGAAGGAGTGCAGTTGTCCAAAATAACTTTCCTCCTTTCACTTATAACATTTCAATATAGCTTTCTTGACCATCTCTTGCAAAAACGTTTCAGAAATCATTCATATCCATCTGTGGCGTTTCGTAGTCCACAGGCAGACTTTTCAGGTTCCAGATAGAAGAACAACTGGAAGTAACCTGACCTGAAGGTGTGGGGGAGAATCTTCAAAACACATATCAACCAAGTAACAAATGGCAGAAACAATGAAAAAAATTTTTTTTTAACCACAAGAGTAATACAGTAAGTCTCTTATAACCTGTATGACCGATATGAGCGATTTGCAGGCGATTGTTAAAGAGCTAATGTTACGAAAAAGAATATTCACTTTAACGAGAAGTCTGTTATAATGACAATTTTTTACGAGATTGTGAGCTGTCGTTATAACAGAATTCTACCGTATCTTAAAATTTTTCAAACTGATCAACACATAGGCAATATCTGAAATTGAGTTGTGATAATGCAGTATAAATTGTAGTTGACTTATACATATGTGGTCATCACATGTCGAATTAGAGAGGTTTTTACCCCATTGAATTTAGTACTGTGCCAACCATGGGAGTAATAAATATCCAGTTACCGGGTAGTTGAGTCATCTGGGGTTGCACTATAGTAATGTGATATGCAAAGAAAATTGTTAATTTTTACATGTCTATTCGATATGCACTTTTTTAATGATAAAAATGAATAAAGCATATTCCAATGAAAAAAAAGTTCTTAATAATTTTACAATGGTGAATTATAAACGATTAATCTAAAAAAAAAACTTTCTTTTCAATGGTCTTGAAATCGAGATATCATTACAATCGACACAAAATTTCGTACGATAATTGATAATACAAGTAAAAACTAACTTCAAAACTGATAGAATCACTCAAAACATATCAAAAAAGTGAGATATCAAAAAGTAAGAAATAATAAATTATATATTGACATCTATATATCTCAACCTAAAAATTATCTAACATACCACCATGAACTTCTACCTTACAGCAAAAAACAGTATGTTCCTGTCACGGTATATTTCCACGTTTTTAACTCAGCTGGACAACAAATAATTTCAAATACCATTTAAATTTACAAATTAAAATATTTTACATTAAAAAAAAAAAGAGAGCCAACAGATAAATTTTGATTCGGCGAAATGTCAAATACCAATACTTAGGTCACAGTTGAACTTCAAACGTAAATTAGTGGCTCTTTAAAACACACTCCCCGCTCCACACAATACCCGTCCACACACACACACACCCCCCTTTCATTCATATTCCAATGAAGTTCTCTTGTCAATGTATGTTTCTACCAATAGGTTACAGTTACAGTTACAGTTGAATTAAGCAGGGCTATCGGCTGCAGAGACCATTCCCTGGCTGGGAGAGAGAAATGTGAGGTAGGTAATAAAATAAAGAAAATTGAAAATTCAAAACAACAACAGTAGTAGATTACTACAAAAACAAAAAGAATGGAAATGGGATGATATGAAAAAGAAAATCTTCAGATCTAGGGGACGATGCTAGATCACTTTTGTGAGTTATGAGATGTAGTCCCAGGATGAGTGTGTGTTTAGGTTGGAAAGGACCTCAAAACCAGAAAGAAATGTTAAATAAATCTTTTACTTAACGAAATGAATTTTTCGAAATGACCAATCGATATACGGAGGTTGGACGCCATGAAGGTAGGCCAAGATTTAATGGGAGGAGAGGACGCAAAAAAGGATGGAATGCGATGACGCATGAAGCGGGAGCAGTTGAAAAGAAAATGGGTCGCAGTTTCCGGAAGTTGGCAGTGTGAACAGAGAGGGCTGTTAACTTTTTTGATGAAAAACAAGTAAGCATTAAGAGGCGCTCTATCACAGATTAACTTGTAAAAGAGGCGTTCAAATTTTGAATTAGAGAAGAGATGAGAAATCTGATTACAACAGTTGAAGAAAATTTGAAAATCAGGAATAGTGGAATTAAGCGAATCAGATGTATATTGACGAAATGAGAGTCGTAACATAGATCGTAGGTCCTCTGGATAAAGAGCCGGCGTGACGTAAGGACTGGGAGAGGAGGAAAGCGAACGAACATAACTGTCAATAGACTCGTTCAAATGTATCCCAGAATGTGCAGGGACCCAAATTAAAGAGATATGGCAGGTATAAGAACAAACCATTAGAAGTTGGGAATAAAGGAGGTGGATGACTGTGGGAGAGTGACTGGAGAATTCATTAATCGCATGAAGAACTGATTTAGCATCCGAAAAAAGGACCACGGGTTGGCCCCTGGTGGGGATAAATGATCTCAAGCCCATAGTGATAGCTAGAGCTTCTCCTGTAAATATAGAGGAGTGAGAGTGAATCCACCATGCTCTCATACTATTCGTAGAGGGACAAAAAGCACCGCAGACAACATTAGAATTTTTAGACGCATCAGTAGCGATGATGATCGTTGAACGGTCTAAAGATTTCAAGAAATTTTGAAAGAGGATGTTGATTATATTCTTATGTCTATGTTGTTGAAAATCCAGGTCATCAGTGACAACCGAAATTTTGTTCGAAATCCAAGGATAGAAAGAGTAGATTGGTCTGAGAGTTTGGGAGAACGAGAAATTAAGGAAACTGAAAAATTGGGAAAGTCTGATTTTCAGTTTGGGAGCAATATGTGAAAAAATTGAATTGAAGTTATCAGCACAGCCTTGAGTAGGAGAAGCAGCAGCCTGAATACATGCAATACCATTTCTAAGAAGAAGAATTTCCTCCAGAGTGGGGAGTGCTAAAATGGTACGCATCTTGAGTATTCTAGTAGAAAGTGGTAGGCCCAAGGTAGCTCTCATTGCAGAATGATACATAGTATCCAATTTCGAACGGTTAGTTTTAGCTGCATTTAACCATACTATGGAACCATATCCTAAAAGAGCTGAAATGATGTTAATGAAAATAGGTTTCACAATAGAACAAGGAATATTTCTGGAAAAATGATGAAGAGAACGACAAATATTGAGAGTGAAAGTGCAACGAGATCTGAGATGATTAATTTGTTTTTTCCAGATTAAAGAACGGTCTAAATAAATACCTAGGACTTTAAGGTAGGGATCAAACGGGATACTATTTCCATTGATTTGGAAATTCGGAACATATGAAGTGGGATTCCGAGATAAAATCGTAAAACGAGATTTCGAAAGCGAGATGGACAGACCACTGTCCTCCGCCCACCTTAGGATACAATTAATTGCAGACATCATACGAGCTTCCATATAGGCTTCACAGTTAGATTTATACATGATGAAAATATCATCTGCATACACAAAAAGTTTAATGTCGGGCGGTAAGTAGGTGACAATATCAAGAGTGAAGAGAGAAAATAAGATAGGAGACAATGTTGAGCCCTGTAATAATCCTGAACAAGGTGAAAACTTATTGGATGGGCAACCACGCCAGTGAATGAAATGATCCCGTCCACTCAAATAATTAGATAACCAAAGTAAAAAGCGACCATTCAAACCCATTCTCGCCAGTTTATGTAACAAAAAAGAGTGTTGGGTTGAATCATATGCTTTATTGATATCAAAAGCAAGAAGATAACAGGTCTTAGATTGGCGGAAGGCATCTGAGGTATAAGAAACAATATCTCTGAGACAGGCCTCGGCAGAGGTTTTTGGACGGAAGCCGTAGAAACAGTGCGGAAAAATTTTGAACCGTAGGCAAATCCAATTAAGACGAAACAGAATAATGCGTTCGAAAATTTTGTTTATGGAATTGATCAATGTGATAGGGCGAAAAGAACTCGGATGCGATGGGGATTTGCCAGGTTTTTGAATAAAAATAATTTTACCCTCTTTGAAAGAGTATGGAATTATGGCAGAAGCCCAAATCCTATTGAAGGCGGGCAAAAATTCCAAGCCTTTAGCAGGGAGATATTTAAAAGCGTGAAGAGGAATGTGATCAGGACCAGGTGCAGTAGATTTTCCGGATCTTATGGCTCTGCGAATTCTACCAATAGGTGCTCTCAACTGCAATGGTCCTATCTCCCTTATTATGCACCTGTCACCAAATAATAATTTAAATTACACATAGAGTATTTACACATAAATATTTGATTTTTTGTGAAAATTTACTATAATATAAATGTTGGTTAGTCAGATAATATCAATTTGATTCACAGAAGCGAAAAAAATTTCTTCAGTTTTTGTTAGCAGTGATGGTAGTACGGTTCTTTTTTTGTAAGCGGCTCCGAACCGCTAGCTCCAGCAGTCTTGTCTAAACTAGTGTTTTTCAACCTGTGGTCCGCGGATCTTAGGGAGGGTTCATGAGTACTTTGTAAGGCAGGAATCTATTTGATGATGGGTACAGGCAGTGCTCACGACTAGAAAAGGTTTAAGACCTTTGTCGTAAGGGGTCCGTGGGATCATTTCTATTTACTATCATTCCATGAACGACTCACGCTTGCTGTAAAAAATCGTAATATATTGCTTCAATTTTTTTATGATATACAAATTATAAAAACAATGTATTTAGGATGTTATGGTGGGGGTGGCAGTGGATTCAAAATTGACCTTCGCTACAGGTTGTAAGCGAAGCGTTGACCGTCAATACAGGAAGTCCACGATGCATTGACAGTCAATCAAGGCCGCAACTAGATAGACCTACTTCGTCAGCCGTGGCAAGAAGCTTTTACTCATGGCGAGTATGAACACCTAGGCCACTTCGGAGTCAACGCCAGCTTCATGAATTCAGCGGCAGCTAGATAAGTTCAAAACCTTTGATTGGTTTTTTTTGGTTGGGGTCCCCAACAGTATAAAAAAAAAAATAAATGTAAAATTTTAAATGATCATACATTCTAAAAATTATCTAAAGGTGCACCTAATGTTTCATGTTTATATTTTGATATGTGAATGACAGACTATCTAATTCTAATTGTTAAAAATGTCCTCTGACTTGTCAACAGCAACTTAAGTGGTTATAATGAATTAAACATTCAAATTTTTTTAAAAATCTAATCTGCTTGTCTTTCGGCCATTCATTGATTTTGAGTCCCTTAATATTTCTTTGTTGCAGCTTTCCTTTTAGCCCTACCTGAACCTGGGTGCTAACGATCACGATGGACTCACGAATTATCACACTAAGAGTGACTCAAGTCACATACGAATTGCACAAATTGCCCATAACCAAAATTTTCTAAAATATCACAAATAGCTGTTTTCAATCTCCAATTTTGAAAAAGTTTTCAGAATGAATTCATTTTTTTGTGGAGATTCGAGAATTCCGTATATTTTATTTTTCATTATAATTATTCAAATTTATTTTTTAATTTTTCTATCCCCCATCCAATTCTTTTCCCTCAAGTTAAGGGAAAACGAATGGCCACCAATGGAAAACATTTTCGCATGTTTGTTTACAGTTATACTTTGCACTCTGAATGTGTTTACCCTGCAAAATATGTAACAATAAAAAAGGATTTTCGGTGAAATTCACAGGCTATGTCCACGTTTTATTTTAAAAAAAATCAATGTTTCGCTTCACACATAAGATGTTGAATAAAAAATCTATCAAATGAATAATCTTGTTCACAGATAATTCACGCACATAAATTAGATAATAATACACACATAAAGATAGATAATTCACACACATAAATTAGATAATAATACACACATAAAGATAGATAATTCACACACATAAAGATAGATAATTCACACACATAAAGATAGATAATTCACACACATAGAAATAGATTATTCACAAACATAAAGATAGATAATTCACACACGTAAAGATAGATTATTCACACACGTAAAGATAGATTATTCACACACATAAAGATAGATAATTCACACACATAAAGATAGATAATTTTCACATTTGCCTGTCAAATGTGAAAAGCAGCGGGCTTCTGCCAAAAAAAAAAACAAACTAATAAACATCCTACTCTGTATAGTTTTGTATGTTGAGAAATATATATACACATATATATATATATGTATATTTCTTAACTCCTAAACGTATGCAAGATTTTCTCCAGGGGGAGCGGTTCAATTTGATTTTCTTCTGAAAAGGGGATTTTTACGTTTTTTCCTACAAAATAACACAATAATCTCAGCTCAGGAGGGGGGTTATAACCCCAACCCCTCCTCCCTTTTGCGTACGCCATTGGCCTCAGTAAATATTTCAAAATCCTTCAACTCTCTTTTGACAACTCAAGTGGTGTCAATACGTGTAATATTCAGAGAAAATACATGTATACAGGGTGAACGTGACATGTTCTGCCAAATGAAAAGGGATGATACACGAACCCAAGTGAAACATGAAACACCCTACCAACCCTGTCCTATTAAAAACCGTTTTCGAGTTATGTTGAATAATCGATTATGGAAAAAATGCGTCAAGTCTGAAAAAAAAAACCCCCGAATTTGTGAAGAATTTTATGAGCCGTTTCTGTAGTGAATCATGAGCTGAACGATAACTCTAAAGGCGCGTATATACTAGCGCGCCGATCTTGCAACGCACGCCCTTGCCCTGCAGCGGTTCTAATCCGCTCGTGGGTAAACAAACTTCGGCAAGCATGCATTTTGGCGCCCTCTCATAATGTTGAAGGAGAGATTAAAAAGTTAAATTTGTGCCCCCCCCTCTAGTACAGCGCCTGGGGCACCAGACCCACCTGCACCCCCCCCCTAGTTGCGTCCCTGGGCACGGCCACCTAGGTTATATAGGAGGTCGTGCCCTGGGTCCAGTGAAAACAGCTCAAGAATCGTTCACAACACCGTACAAATTACTGAACAACCAATTCCGAATGCTTTCATTGCATGATCCGCGCGCTAGTGTATACGTGCCTTTAACTATTTTATTACGGACTAATATTTACAAACCATTCCCGGCAACATATTTCGCAAATGCACCGCTATTCCGCGATTACACGACTTTTTCGTAATTTTTTCCACAAGGCCAATCACGTTGCTTCAGCCTCTACGATAATTTGCGTAACTCTACGATATCTTCATTTTCGTATCGCGGAACAGTGGTGCAAACAAGGTAGACATTTCCACTGATGTTCCGCGAGGCATTTCAAATGTGCAATCGCACTATTTTCAATGTTATAAAAACGATTTCATTTTTTAAACCAGCAAATTTATGCATTGAAAGCGAACTTAAATATTCAAACAGTTAAAGGAGGATAACGACTTCAAATTTCTGAAAATGTGATATAAAAATCCTTGTAAATTTTAGTAAAAAATTTCTCCAATTTATCAATGCATTTTTTGATAGTGAATCGACTAAAAATAAACCGATAAATTATAGTATGAAAAAATATATTGTGCATGTTAATAATCGCAAACAACTATGAAATATTTAAACATCGATTTAAATATCAGAACTTCAGAAGAGTAAAGATATGCTAAAAGGAATTACATTTTTTACAGCATTATTATTGGTCTTGATAATTTATTCTACATATTTTTTGTTATAATATTTAATTGATTCATTATATATATCAAAGTTTTAAGATTCGGCAAAATATAAAGAGGCGGATCACGAAAATCTTTTCAAATTTTAGTAAAATATTTCTCCAATTTATCAATGCATTTTTCGATAGCAAATCGACTAAAAATAAACAGAAAAGTAGTATAGGCCCCACTATAGAACCGGAAGTGACGTCACACTTCCGGTGTTGAGATATAGTACGAGGTGTCTTATCTCTTTTCCGGTGTTAAGTGGCAGCTGTTGTTAATTAAATGACTTCCGGTGTTGAGATATAGTACGAGGTATCTACTATAGTACGAGATGTATAATTACAAATTATCTCTTTTCCGGTCATTAAGTGACATCTGCTGTTAATTAAGCGACTTCCGGTGTTTATCAAGTGACTTCTGTTGTCTATTAGGTGACCTACGCTGTTTATCTCTACAGAATGCCGACATCCGGTGTTTATTAAGTGACATCTGCTGTTAATTAAGCGACTTCCGGTGTTAATTAACCGACTTCCGGTGTTTATCAAGTGACTTCTGTTGTCTATTAGGTGACCTACGCTGTTTATCTCTACAGAATGCCGACATCCGGTGTTTATTAAGTGACATCTGCTGTTAATTAAGCGACATCCGGTGTTTATTAAGTGACATCTGTTGCGCATTAAGCGACTTACTGTGTTTATTAAGTGACATCTGTTGCTCATTAAGCGACTTCCGGTGTTTATTAAGTGACATCTGTTGCTCATTAAGCGACTTCCGGTGTTTATTAAGTGACATCTGTTGCTCATTAAGCGACTTCCGGTGTCTTATCTCAATTCCGGTGTTTATTAAGTGACATCTGTTGTTCATTAAATGACTTCCGGTGTCTTATCGCTATTCCGGTGTTTATTAAGAGACTTCCGGTGTCTTATCGCTATTCCGGTGTTTATTAAGAGACTTCCGGCGTTTATTAAGTGACATCTGTTGTTCATTAAACGAATTCCGGTGTCTTATCTCTACTGTTTTCTATTAAGAGACTTCCTGTGTCTTATCGCCATTATTTTTGACTTCTGTGTTGACTTATTTCTATTGGTAATTAGTAGGCTGACCATATTTCTTCGAGAGAAATACGGGACATCGGGATTCCAAATACGGGAAAATACGGGACATTGCCAATAATCGCCAAAAACGACGCCAAAACCAAACAAAGTTGCCAAATATTGTTGAGATTACGGAAAATCACAATGGCGGGAAATGATGCATTACCACAAGTAGCAGTGGATTAAAATGTATTCCACGAAAAAAAAAACGTTCACCATGGCAAATGTGGGAGATTAATATTCTCATATATAGTAGTAATTATCATAAAATAATTTCTGAGTTGAAAAATAATGTCAATCTTTGACTTCAATAGAGAATAAAAATTCAAGTAGGCTTCATGTAAAATACGGGAAAAACCGGGACACTTTTGCCAAAAAGTCGGGACGGCCAAAAAAACAGAAAATACCGGGACTGTCCCGGGAAATACGGGACGTATGGTCACCCTAGTAATTAGGGACTACGGATCATTGAGGACTACGGACGCTGTAAATATTTTTGACAAGCTTCTAGACTCATCGAGTATCGAGTGACTATATTTTGAAAAAACGGGACATTTCACTCCAGAGCGTTTCCACCATCTAAGAGGGGGCTTTTGTCCTAATTTCCGGTTTTTGCCAGAATTCTCACCTTGTCTCGGCACTTCCCGTCTCTTTCCTTCCCCCAATGATATGTGTTTTGACGACGTTATGTTACGACTTTAAAGCATGTCTTTACGCCCCTGTTATCACTGTTATTCGCTGATGTATTTATGTTCTCTTACTTATCCCTCTAGCTGACAGTGTTCAACCACATAGAAGGCATCCGTGCAAAGAAAGGATCCGAAAATTTTAGCAGTTCCTTTTATTCCAAATTGATTGTATTATGATTTCAAACGTATCCTAAAACAATGTATTTAGAAAAAAGAAAAATATCTAGTTAAGAATCTCAAATTTATTTAAAAATCAAACTTCTATTTATCTCAGACTTGTCTCAGTAAATAGTTTGCATTATGTTGTTCGTCAGTCGTTATAACTATTTTTTCCAACTTGCTTCTCACCATGCAATTTTTTTTCTAATTCGCTGTCGATCTACTGTATTGCCGTTAACGCTGAATCGTTTTAAAATAAGAAACATTGCAGAAAAATTGAGAATTAAAAGCGATTTAAAACAAATTTTATAAAAGTAAAATAAAAATGACGTTTTATATAAAAAAATTAATCGAAATAAGTCTTCAAAACAATAAAAATAAGATATAATTACAGAAATAAATAATTTTGAACGACTAAAAATAATAATCTAATATAAATAAAATAACAAAAGTAATGAAAAAATGAAACATGAAATAGTAACGATGAAAAAAAAATAAAGGAGTGAAGAAACTAACAATGAAAATAAAATGATTACACAAAGATAATAAAAATCAAATAGATAAAATAATTACGATGAGTAAATTAAATAAAGAATTAAAAAATAACAAAAGAACGAATAAAACTAATGTTAAAATTTGAATAATTAAAAAATTAAATGAAATAAAATAAAATGATAATACAAATAAAATAACAAAGACAAAAATCCAATAGATAAGATAAAGACATGAAAAAAAAAATTGAATAAATAAATGCAAAAACTATCAATAAAATTAACATAGCGGTAGTAAGAATAACAATGAAATTAAAATATTAAATGATTAATAAAATGAAGCAAAAACAAATGAAAATAAAAAATAATAATACTATGAAATAAATAAAATACTAACATAAATAGCTGTATTAACAACTGAAAAAATAAAACAGATCAAAATAATTAACTATGAGATGGTTGTTTGAATATATATTCTTACTAAATTTAAATGTATTCGAATGTGTTTCTCACCAAGCACCCTCGCTGCGTACAACGATTTCAATATAACATTACTGAATTCTTCAGCGGAAACTTCATAGAGATTTTCATCACCACACTATAAACATTCAATTTTTCCTGATTTGAAGAAAGATTTTGCTGATTATATTCAAATACAAATACAACGCCACTACAGGCAAAATGCCCAAAGAGGTGGCTGAGAAAAAGATGCCCATAAAAATATTCTTGCAGCATTTAAAACCAATTAAAACAGAAAACCTTGATCGTTTTGAGTTACTAAAATACGGATTCGATTATTTTACTCTTTGTAGGCCTATACAAACTCAAACTTATCCTTGGATCTCATCATTCGCTATGCTTCAAAGAATTATTTTTAGATAAAACTTGCATTTTCGATAAAAATAAATTTGCGTCGAGGTTTCCTTCTGCAATTTCTCTAATGTTTATTATCTCTGTATGGTTTTTTATTGTAAGCAAACAAATACACACACATACACATTACGCAAATACGGGCCAATAACACACGAAAAGGAATACAGAAGAAAAAGAAAAAAAGACATACACATATAACGAATATACACCATGTGGCCTCAAGGGACAGAATATTCGTTATATGTGTATGTCTTTTTTTCTTTTTCTTCTGTATTCCTTTTCGTGTGTTATTGGCCCGTATTTGCGTAATGTGTATGTGTGTGTATTTGTTTGCTTACAATAAAAAACCATACAGAGATAATAAACATTAGAGAAATTGCAGAAGGAAACCTCGACGCAAATTTATTTTTATCGAAAATGCAAGTTTTATCTAAAAATAATTCTTTGAAGCATAGCGAATGATGAGATCCAAGGATAAGTTTGAGTTTGTATAGGCCTACAAAGAGTAAAATAATCGAATCCGTATTTTAGTAACTCAAAACGATCAAGGTTTTCTGTTTTAATTGGTTTTAAATGCTGCAAGAATATTTTTATGGGCATCTTTTTCTCAGCCACCTCTTTGGGCATTTTGCCTGTAGTGGCGTTGTATTTGTATTTGAATATAATCAGCAAAATCTTTCTTCAAATCAGGAAAAATTGAATGTTTATAGTGTGGTGATGAAAATCTCTATGAAGTTTCCGCTGAAGAATTCAGTAATGTTATATTGAAATCGTTGTACGCAGCGAGGGTGCTTGGTGAGAAACACATTCGAATACATTTAAATTTAGTAAGAATATATATTCAAACAACCATCTCATAGTTAATTATTTTGATCTGTTTTATTTTTTCAGTTGTTAATACAGCTATTTATGTTAGTATTTTATTTATTTCATAGTATTATTATTTTTTATTTTCATTTGTTTTTGCTTCATTTTATTAATCATTTAATATTTTAATTTCATTGTTATTCTTACTACCGCTATGTTAATTTTATTGATAGTTTTTGCATTTATTTATTCAATTTTTTTTTTCATGTCTTTATCTTATCTATTGGATTTTTGTCTTTGTTATTTTATTTGTATTATCATTTTATTTTATTTCATTTAATTTTTTAATTATTCAAATTTTAACATTAGTTTTATTCGTTCTTTTGTTATTTTTTAATTCTTTATTTAATTTACTCATCGTAATTATTTTATCTATTTGATTTTTATTATCTTTGTGTAATCATTTTATTTTCATTGTTAGTTTCTTCACTCCTTTATTTTTTTTTCATCGTTACTATTTCATGTTTCATTTTTTCATTACTTTTGTTATTTTATTTATATTAGATTATTATTTTTAGTCGTTCAAAATTATTTATTTCTGTAATTATATCTTATTTTTATTGTTTTGAAGACTTATTTCGATTAATTTTTTTATATAAAACGTCATTTTTATTTTACTTTTATAAAATTTGTTTTAAATCGCTTTTAATTCTCAATTTTTCTGCAATGTTTCTTATTTTAAAACGATTCAGCGTTAACGGCAATACAGTAGATCGACAGCGAATTAGAAAAAAAATTGCATGGTGAGAAGCAAGTTGGAAAAAATAGTTATAACGACTGACGAACAACATAATGCAAACTATTTACTGAGACAAGTCTGAGATAAATAGAAGTTTGATTTTTAAATAAATTTGAGATTCTTAACTAGATATTTTTCTTTTTTCTAAATACATTGTTTTAGGATACGTTTGAAATCATAATACAATCAATTTGGAATAAAAGGAACTGCTAAAATTTTCGGATCCTTTCTTTGCACGGATGCCTTCTATGTGGTTGAACACTGTCAGCTAGAGGGATAAGTAAGAGAACATAAATACATCAGCGAATAACAGTGATAACAGGGGCGTAAAGACATGCTTTAAAGTCGTAACATAACGTCGTCAAAACACATATCATTGGGGGAAGGAAAGAGACGGGAAGTGCCGAGACAAGGTGAGAATTCTGGCAAAAACCGGAAATTAGGACAAAAGCCCCCTCTTAGATGGTGGAAACGCTCTGGAGTGAAATGTCCCGTTTTTTCAAAATATAGTCACTCGATACTCGATGAGTCTAGAAGCTTGTCAAAAATATTTACAGCGTCCGTAGTCCTCAATGATCCGTAGTCCCTAATTACTAGGGTGACCATACGTCCCGTATTTCCCGGGACAGTCCCGGTATTTTCTGTTTTTTTGGCCGTCCCGACTTTTTGGCAAAAGTGTCCCGGTTTTTCCCGTATTTTACATGAAGCCTACTTGAATTTTTATTCTCTATTGAAGTCAAAGATTGACATTATTTTTCAACTCAGAAATTATTTTATGATAATTACTACTATATATGAGAATATTAATCTCCCACATTTGCCATGGTGAACGTTTTTTTTTTCGTGGAATACATTTTAATCCACTGCTACTTGTGGTAATGCATCATTTCCCGCCATTGTGATTTTCCGTAATCTCAACAATATTTGGCAACTTTGTTTGGTTTTGGCGTCGTTTTTGGCGATTATTGGCAATGTCCCGTATTTTCCCGTATTTGGAATCCCGATGTCCCGTATTTCTCTCGAAGAAATATGGTCAGCCTACTAATTACCAATAGAAATAAGTCAACACAGAAGTCAAAAATAATGGCGATAAGACACAGGAAGTCTCTTAATAGAAAACAGTAGAGATAAGACACCGGAATTCGTTTAATGAACAACAGATGTCACTTAATAAACGCCGGAAGTCTCTTAATAAACACCGGAATAGCGATAAGACACCGGAAGTCATTTAATGAACAACAGATGTCACTTAATAAACACCGGAAGTCATTTAATGAACAACAGATGTCACTTAATAAACACCGGAATTGAGATAAGACACCGGAAGTCGCTTAATGAGCAACAGATGTCACTTAATAAACACCGGAAGTCGCTTAATGAGCAACAGATGTCACTTAATAAACACCGGAAGTCGCTTAATGAGCAACAGATGTCACTTAATAAACACAGGAAGTCGCTTAATGCGCAACAGATGTCACTTAATAAACACCGGATGTCGCTTAATTAACAGCAGATGTCACTTAATAAACACCGGATGTCGGCATTCTGTAGAGATAAACAGCGTAGGTCACCTAATAGACAACAGAAGTCACTTGATAAACACCGGAAGTCGCTTAATTAACACCGCAAGTCGCTTAATTAACAGCAGATGTCACTTAATAAACACCGGATGTCGCTTAATTAACAGCAGATGTCACTTAATAAACACCGGATGTCGGCATTCTGTAGAGATAAACAGCGTAGGTCACCTAATAGACAACAGAAGTCACTTGATAAACACCGGAAGTCGCTTAATTAACACCGGAAGTCGCTTAATTAACAGCAGATGTCACTTAATAAACACCGGATGTCGGCATTCTGTAGAGATAAACAGCGTAGGTCACCTAATAGACAACAGAAGTCACTTGATAAACACCGGAAGTCGCTTAATTAACAGCAGATGTCACTTAATGACCGGAAAAGAGATATTTTGTAATTATACATCTCGTACTATAGTAGATACCTCGTACTATATCTCAACACCGGAAGTCATTTAATTAACAACAGCTGCCACTTAACACCGGAAAAGAGATAAGACACCTCGTACTATATCTCAACACCGGAAGTGTGACGTCACTTCCGGTTCTATAGTGGGGCCTATACTACTCAGAAAAATTGTTGTATAAAAAAATATATATATTATACACGTTAATTAGGCGTAAAAAGCTATAAAATATTTAAAAATCAGAACTTAGGAGAAGAAAAGACAACTACGTTTTTTATAACATTATTGGTCTTAATTTCTTTTGCATGCTTTTGTGTTATAATATTTAACTGATTTACAGTACTTGTATTTTAAGAGTCCGCAAAATATATTGTAAAATGCATTGCAACAGCAAAAAGAATTAAAATGTTTAAATGATTTTCTGACGAGGAGTTAAAAAAAAAAAAGAGAGAACTTTCGCGAGCTGAATTCGAACATCGGTCTTCAGTCGCAGTCTGATACACAGGGACGGTCTTAGGGCAGTGCGACCGGTGCAGTTGCACCGGGCGCGAAATGAGAAGGGTCGCCGAAACGCGTTAAATATACATTACAAGAAAAATATCTTTAAGGTACTTATTTAAAAAAAATAACAATAACATATACATGCAAAATGACCCAGATGAGAAAAAAATTGGAGGTTTGTGTGTATATAATATTACGGTTATTTTTCGAAAAGAAAAGAATCGATTGGCAGTGTACTTATATATGTACAGTACATAGCGATTTTGGTCAGATATAAATACACGCTCTCTCTCTCTCTAGAGCTCTTTTCGTTTACCCCTGCAGGAGATTTTGGGGGAAACGCAATTTGTTTCCTCTTTTATTGCGCAGTAAAAAATAGAAATAATAGAGGAATCACCCTCTTGTGTGGTCACCCAATTTTTCTACTAACGAGAGCCAAAGTGTTTTCCTGTGTTGTGAGGAGTATTACAATTCGGTGTGCTCTAGAAGGGCGTCTAATCCGAAGTGAAAGGGCAAAAAAAATGAGGAAAACTTATTTGTGCCCGCTGTATGAGGGGCACCAGGTCTGAGGTAGACAGGGCGAAAAAAGTTAGAAGAAATGATTTCTGCCCCCTCTAGTAAGAGCACCAAATCTGGAGCAAAAGAGTGAAAGAAATTACAGAAAATGATTCCTGTTCGCTTTAGGAGGGGCGTCACATCCAAAGTGGAAACGCAAAATAATAATTAGGGAAACTTATTTGTGCCCTCTCTAGGAGGGGCGTTAAGTCCGAAGTAAAAGGGCGAAAAAAATTGGAAAATGATTTCTGCCCGCTCTAGAAGGAGCGTTAAGGTAAAAGGGGGGGGGGAAACATTCGACATGATGTGTTATGACACAAAATATCGCTGTTCCTATGCACGCATCAAAACGAAGCGATTGAAACAAATTTTTTTTTTCTAATTGGGGAGGTCAGGGGGGACCAAAAATAGGTCCCGCTCGGGTGGAGATTTTGTCTCGACCCGCCCCGAGTGCAACGTGTGTGAGTGTGTCGAAAATTGTAAGAAACCGTACATACACAACTGAACATCTATTCGGAGTTTCATGGATCTTGTCCCAGGTACCCGGTGAGTAATAGTAAAGCCTCCTATAAGGCTCCTAGACAGTATCTCTTGGTAAGGTGTGGCCACAACGGGACTCTAGAAAGACATCTTTCCCTTTCAAGAAACTAATGAGGAGCGTATGTTGGAAATTCAATTTGATTTTTTTAAACAGCTTTTCAAACTATATTCCACAATCATAACCCCCCCCCCCCCCACCAATTCTGTTTTTGAAACTAAGAAAAAGATTGAGGTGCAAAATATGTATTGCTTTATTCCATTGGTATCGTTGTACCTAAGATATGCTTCACAGCATTGTTTTGCACCTAGATCTATTAATTAAATAGTGTGCCAGTTGATTAAAACATGCAATTTTTCCAGTATGTTATAAATTATTTGGGAATACGAATCATAGTGTGAACTTAATCTAGATGTCTGTAACTGTAAAGTAAGCTTAAATATTAATTACGATTTGAGGCACAGTGGAAAACATTTGGGAAGCATATTGGATACAAAACATATTGGAAACCATTTGGAATGGCGCCGCGAAACAAGAAAAAAAGAAGTCCTGAGTTCTGGAACTAAAAGTTCTTAGGAAATATAAAGATAACACCTGAAAGAGAGAAATGCGAGGTTTTCCAGGAGCAGATTGAGTAGCCTTTTGTTGCTATTAAAAGATGTAGGAAGAACAGTTGGAAGTTACGATTAGCTGAGCAAATTCAAAATAATAGAACCATAGATCGAACTCCTTTTTCATAACAGTTCGCTCTGTACAAGTCTCACAAACATGAATCGTCTCGGTAAGTTTGATAAATTTCGCAACATTTATCACTTTTACCGGTGATTATGCATAATCCTTTTAGACTTTGGATGCACAAACGCGCGTGCGGAATGCTTCTTTTCACTTTAGAGATATTCTTTTTTTAACATCAGGGATGTTCAGTACAAACTTCAAGAACTATGCGTTATCGTTGAAATTAAAGCTGAAGTATCTGAGGTTAAAAAAATCTACACAGAGAAAAAAAAACAACCCCTTCCCAATGCCGTCTTAATGCATGGGCCCACCCGGGAGGGGCCCGGAAGCCTCAAGTGTAGATGGGCCTCACGAAAATGAGATCTAGTTAAAATTTTCTAGAATTTATTAGGTAGGGCCTCACAGAAAAACCACTTGGCCCGGGGGGGGGGGGGAAGCCCATGACGCTCTTAAGACGGCCCTGCCCCTTCCTAAGGCCGTAGCGTGCTTTCTCGAAAGCAGTCTTTTCTTGGAGTCTCTTTGAAATTGTTATGCTCAGAAAAAAGAGTTACAAGCAGCCCCCTCCCATTCGGCTAGGGGCACCGCCCAAATTGCCTCAGTATAGTTACGGGCCTGCCCAAGTTGCAGAGCCGGTGCTTTAGCAGGTGTTTGCCTGCCCCTTCTGTTTCTTAGTACTGGGTCTGAAAGGGATAATTTCAAATGAAGTTCATGAGTCTTATAAATATGAAAGAAATCATACGTAATTTCACTTTAATTTAACCACTTTTATTATCAGCTTTGCCCGTACGTGATGCGTGCACTACATGAATTTTACCATGAATTTCATCTAAAATAAGTATGATGAAGATAGATCCTTTGTGATGAGTATCCTGCATAAATGTGTGATGTTTTACTTTTTTAATGTTTTAAATCAAACAGGTTGGGGTTTTATGCTTGTTTAGGAAGAAAGCTTTTCAAACTTCTTCGTCCCTTAATATCCAACCAAGAGGGGGGGGGGAGGGCGATGGGGACGATCACCCCGCCTAGAGTCTGCATAGGATGAATTACGGGACAGTAATGACTAGCAAAAATTGCCTCCTCTGACACATCACTCTGAATCTGAGCCTGGGGGGGCAGGGCGCTGACTACTGTTTTTGCACCGGGCGCCACTAGGTCTTAGACCGGCCCTGCGCCGATACACTCTAACCTACATTAATTCGGCAGACGGAAGCGGTCTTAAAACTGTTTATTACCAAAAGCATATACTTTTAGTAAAAAATTTTTTTTTCGAAATTTATTACCACCTTCATCATTCGCTAACATTAAGCACGGAATTTTAATCCTTCCCTTACGCGAATTAAAATGAACAATTTTGTTTGGCATACAGTGTTAATCTTTCAGAATACATTTCATTAATTACATAACTAAGTAGGGTGACCATACGTCCCGTATTTCCCGGGACAGTCCCGGTATTTTCTGTTTTTTTTGGCCGTCCCGACTTTTTGGCAAAAGTGTCCCTGTTTTTCCCGTATTTCACACGAAGGCTACTTGAATTTTTATTCTTTATTGAAGTCAAAGATTGAAATTATTTTTCAACTCATAAATTATTTTATGATAATTACAACTATATATGGGATATTAATCTCCCACATTTGCCTTGTAAACTTTTTTTTTTTCGTGGAATGCATTTTAATCCACTGCAATTTGCAGTAATGCATCATTTCCCGCCTTTGTGATTTTCCGTAATCTCAACAATATTTGGCAACTTTGTTTGGTTTTGGCGTCGTTTTTGGCGATTATTGGCAATGTCCTGTATTTCTCTCGAAGAAATATGGTCAGTCCATAACTAAGTCGCCTTGAGACCGAAAGCACAACAGATCGTACGATATTAAGGTAGTGGGAATTATCGTAAACCAAGAACAGACATGATTGGCTGAAATCGCGGAATAGCGGTGCATTTGCGAAATTAGCGTTGGGGGAACACTGTTCTCAGCCAACACCTTCTAGATAGGCTGACCATATTTCCTCGACAGAAGTACGGGACATTGGGATTCCAAATACGGGGAAATACGGGACACCGCCAATTATCGCCAAAAACGACGCCAAAACCAAACAAAGTTGCCAAATATTGTTAAAATAACGGAGAAATCACAATGGCGGGAAATGCAGCATTACTGCTAATTGCAGTGGATGAATTCCCCGAAAAAAAATTTTCACTAAGACAAATATGGGAGATTCATATACTCATTTATAGTTGTAGTTATCATAATATAATTTATAAGTTGAAAATAATTTCAATCTTTGACTTCAATAAAGAATAAAAATTCAAGTAGGCTTCATGCAAAATACGGGAAAAACCGGGACACTTTTGCTAAAAAGTCGGGACAGCCAAAAAAACAGAAAATACCGGGACTGTCCCGGGAAATACGGGACGTATGGTCACCCTACCCATGGGTCATAGCAGCCGATATCCTTGCTTAATTCAATCGTAATCGTAATCGTAAAAAGAAAAAATAACCCCTTTTCTTACAATTGTTTCCTACTTACCTGGATTTGCCCGAGTTAGTGGCTGTTCTATGCGATATTATCTATTGTGAAATAGTCTTGTTTCACAAGTCTTTTCAAATACATATGGTACCGGCTTTTTTTATTGGATCATCAAAGAGATTGTCTGTAAACACCTGAAGCTACTGTTTGTGTTTGATTGAGGGTTTCCTCATTCAATGGACGAGGTCTTGACTGAAAAATCACACAAGTGGTTTTAGAATTACGATTTGAACTGTTGAAGACTTGATGAATAGTTGTTTATTCTTTTCTTGATTAAGAAAAGAATCTCTACTTATCGAATAGAGATATTATCAAATAAGTTCTCTATGTATATCAAATAGACATTATATCAAAAAAGATCTCTACCTATCAAATACGCATTACATCAACAAAAAAATCTCTACCTATCAAATACGCATTACATCAACAAAAAAACTCTACGTATCAAATACGCATTACATCAACAAAAAAATCTCTACCTATCAAATAGGCAAAGATCTCCACTAATTGAATAGAGGTAGTGCCAAATAAAATCTGTACTTATGCACCACTTTCTACAGAAATCCACAGCTTCGCAAATGGAAATAGAATCAGCAATAAGTATGCAGAACACGTCATTGAGTAGTGCTATAAAAATAGAAATAGAATCAGCTTCGAAAATGTATAGAGATTTACTAAATCTTGTGTTGAATTCTCCTGATGATTATAAATATCAGTTGAATCATTTTATATTTCCTGTGTATGTATATACTTATTTTGAATTTCTCCTTAATGGTGATTATGATGGTGACGATTTTTATAACGAGTTTGTCGAGTTATTTTGCGAAGATGATAGCTACTTGAGTGCTATGGAAGACTTAAGAGACATTGACTGTGTAGAAGATATTATTTATCATCCCTACTTCAAAAATTTCCTTGAAGAGAAATTCAAGGTTGAAATGACAGAAGAATGTTCAAATTATTTTATGAATTTTCTCAAAGAGGAGAGCACAAGTATATTGATTAGTTTAATCAGCATGCATTTCAACATTGAAATTACCCAAGAAGATGATGATGAAGCTTTAGCATATTGGGTCAAATACCAAGAAAGCAAACCAGTTATTAAAAAGGAAAAGGTAGACTTTCATGGATATTTTGATATAAAACCTAAAACCGAAATTCAAAAGTCAGTTAAAGAAGAACCATTAGAGAAATATTTTATAGGCTATCCATTCATGAAAATAAAAGATGAACCACAAGATAATGAAAGTTGTTTCAATGCAGTTAAACAAGAAATAGAAGATTTTCCACCTTGTTTTTCAGGAACTTATCCTTATGTGCCTAGTTTTTGTACCAAGCCTAAACCACGGCACTTGAAAAACAAATTTCGCATAAAAGAAAATGCGAATGTGTTTAATTTATTGTCAACGTCACAGATTAAAGAAGAAGAAGAAGATGATGATGATGAAGATGAAGACGATCCAAGTTTTAATGTCTATAGGCGTATAAAATCAGAATATGAAGATGAGCAAGACAAGATGTATAAAGTAAAATTGAAACGATTGACTAGATTACAAAATGCTATAAGAAGGGTTTCACTGAGAGATCCATGTATACCACCTGTACGTAGTTATGATGTTTATGTGGGTGATAATCATCGTAGCTTGAGTGATGTGAAGATCTCTTGTAATGATGAACTGATGGCTTGTTCGTTTGACGATTGCTCCGTTGAGCTATGGAACCTCAACCCTAAACCATTACACGTTATAAATGATGGGCCAAGTATATCTAATGTAACCCTTCATCATGTTGAAGAACCTCCAACTACTTGTTACACTAAGCATGTACATTTATTACGTGGACATTCCAGGCCAGTTTATGGTTTGGCATTTCATTGTCATAATACTCTTTTGTTATCATGCTCTGCAGACACTACAATTAGAGCGTGGGATATGGATACCTTTCAAAATACAATAATTTATAAAGGGCATAACTTACCAGTATTTGGTGTTGATTTTGATCCATTTGCATATCATTTTGCCTCTGTGTCTATGGACAGAACATGTAAGCTGTGGGATCTTGAAAGAACATTTCCTTTATCAACATTAGTAAGACATAATGACAGTGTAGAATGTGTAAAATTTCATCCAAATGGGAAATATTTAGCCACTGGCTCTGCAGATAAGACTATAACACTGTGGGACTCTCATGAGGCTGGCCATGTTAGAAGCTTTTATGGTCACAAGTCAGAAATTATAACATTAGCATTTTCCCATGATGGAAAATATCTGGCATCAGCAGGCAGAGATAAGACAATTAAAATTTGGGATATAGCAGAACAAGCATTATTGTGCGATTTGAAAGGACCAGAAACTTATTGCTTGTGTTTCAACAGCAATGCATCAATGTTGGCTTCTGGTGGGAATGACAGTCACATACGATTTTGGAACTTGGAAAAATGTATCGCAGATGATTCTTTTTTTCCAATGGAGTCAAAATTCATTAAACCAGAGCCATACTTGCAAGCACGATTATCTAATATGAGATCAAGGTCATTTGTAGCACCTAAGTCAGTTGATGAAAAATCAGATCCAAGTTTCCTGGTAACCATTCCAACACAATGCTATAAAGTTAATTTTGTGAAATTTGGGAAGAAACATTTAGTCACATCTGCTGGTGTTAGTAACACGCCACCTAAACCCTTGTATGGAATGTAAGGAATGAAATTTTCTAAAAAAGGTGTAACTATAATTTAATCAAAAACTTGGCAGTTACAAACTGTGACTACAAAATCTGTGATTTAATTTCCTATGTCTAAAGTTTTAAATATTGTCAAAAAAATGTTATCCTGTTTTATCATCGTTCAAGAACAAAATTATAATGTGGGCATTGAAAGATTTATGACCATCCAATTTCTATCACCCTCTAAAGTTATGGCTAATACAAGTATGAACAATCAGAGGATTTGGGTTAGGGTTGGCAGGTTTCTGATGGTTTAAACTGTCATGTCAAAAACCCACCATCAAAAACCTGAAATAGTGAATTTCATTATATAAATTCCTATTGAAAATAAATACACTGATTGCATGTAATGTTTAAAATTGCAATATTATACCAGTAATAAATACTTACTATTATTTTTAAATAATTTTCTAGTCTCTTCAGAATAATTTTATGCAATATTATTGTCATCAAGGCTGTAGTGGCGGGGTTTGGTTCCCTCTCCAAAATGTGAGAAAATAACCGAAAAAAGGGAAAAAGATAGATGGCCAAATCTATTATATCACTTTGGTCCCCCTCCGAATGAAATTTCTTTCTACGGTACTGATTGTCATTATAATGTACAGCTGTATTTTTCAAACAAATATGTGTGTCTAGAATGCTCTTTTATTTAATTACAATACATCTTTTATATAACAATGTTGATATTTGTTATTATTAAATTACAGTGCAACTTCGGTTAACGAGTGGTTTGTTTAATGAGCAATTCGAATAATGAGCAAAAATTTTGAACAAATTTTGATTTGATTAACGAGCGATGATTCGCATTAAGAGCAAAACTTCTGTGCTTTATTTATTTTCATGCTATCACAACTGAGCCAATGGTTTTTGCTTTCGTCTGCACACGTTCTGTGAAATTGTGGGTAATATTCTCCCTTACAGTCTTCAGTCAGCGTGCCTAACCCAAAAAAATGAACACCCGTACGAACGCGACTGTTTACACTAAGAAACTAGATGTAGCATTGTAATGCACTTGAAGTTTTTTAAAATTCTTTTTGGAGAAAACTATGGACTGATTGCATTATTAAATGTGACTTTGAGGGGCTAGCTCATAAACAAGGGCCACCATTTCTGAAGAGATTGTGTCCTTGGGGAAGATCATGGGACTGGAGGTGCATGAGCCCGACATTCAAGAACTAGTAGAGGGGGAACATGGTCATATCCACAGACGAACTGATGGATCTCCATTGCGTGCAAGAGCTTATGTATGGGATCTCATCTAAGGAAGATGAAGAGAGAAATGAGGAGTCTCTTATTTCAAATGAGAGTGAGAGAATGTGGAAATCTTTGCAAAACTCTAGAAGTGAACCACCCAAATAAAACTATAGCATTGTGAGCTATAAATGTCCAACGATAGTGCGATTTCCCTATTTCTGAAAAAACCAAAGAAAGATAAAAGAAAAATAGGCAAAAACAAGTGTCATAGATAGGGTTCCATTTTAAAGTCATGCAAAAAGAATAAGTTTGCCGATGGTGAGTGCAGTGCGTAAGTCATTCTAAATCATAGTCTTCCTCTCTCTGGTCATTTAGAGTAAGTTAATTTGTGAACACTGTCATATTGTATGTTTATTTATGGTATTATTTTTTTTAAAATATTTTATTGTATTATTTGTTATATTGTTATTGTATTGCATTATTGAATGAATGACGGTTTTATTAGTCATTTTCATGTGAATGAATAATTGTAGAATGAATTATCCAAGTTTCCATTATTTCCTATTGAGGAAGTTTGATTTGAATAACAAGCTATTCGTATAACAAGCACGTTGGTGGAACAAATTAAGCTCGTTAACCGAAGTTCCACTACATGTTGAAAATTTCAGGTACTTAAAACATTGTTCTTACTTAAAATAACATTGCAACCAAATATAAATTAAAGGCCTCAGTAACATTCAAAACGATATGACTCGGAATTGGGCAGCATAACAAAATTAGCAAATGCTCATCATCAGTGCTGATTGGTTATGAAAGCTGATGAAACTACTTTGCCCCTTAATTTCTTATTTTTAGTGAACAATTTCTAATGCTATGATTTAGTAAATGGGAATTCCTAAATGCAATAGTTTTTGCACTTAATGCTGTATCTCAACTTGCAAAACAATACTTTAGCTAGCAAGTCTTGCCATCTCATCTCCAATCAAGAGAGTACTTTCTAACTTTGGATTTGTACTAAGATATATTGCAACTGTGAATAAATGAGTAAAATTACTTATGTATTGCTCTTATGGGATGTTAAGCAGTAATTTAATTTTAATATGGAATACAATTTTGTGCTGACCAAAAACTTTTTATACAAAAATTAATATTTTATATTTAATAATTATATAATAAATTAATATTTCAAACTGTATAAACTGTCTGCATAACAAATGTTTATGGTTGTTCAACATATCTACTTGACGAAAAAAAAGTATTTTAATACATTGATTATAGTTTTTTTGATGGTTTTGACAGTTTTTGATGATGTAAACCTGTTCTTGATACATCAAAAATCCAACTCTGATTTGGGTACATATGGATTAAAGTGACTTTTGTGATTGTGTTTGAATTATCATATCACATAAAAAGTAATTAGGCCTGGCGTTAATTTAAAATTTTGCCTGAATGTTTGATCAAAAAACAGATTGGACAGAAGCCTAACCATGTTACTGCATCTTCACAGTTTACGGTAGGCTATATTCTGCTTTGGGGCCAAAGGATTACGTTTCCGGCCATGGCAGATTTGACTACACCTAACTGCATATTTTCATGTATGAATAAACAACTGAACGGAATGTATTCAATAGTCAAGAAAATGATTGTAATTCAATACAGTAATCCCTCCTTATATTGTTTCTGTTGGGAGACAGAGGAAAAGCATGTATATGACTGATGACCTTCTTTACATTCTTATTTATGTTCTTTAACAGTGGCAGGAGAGACGTAAGGGCCTGTTACCCAGTGTAATAACGGAACGAAAAAGCATGATATATGACTGATGACCTTCTCTACATTCTTATTTATGTTCAACAGTGGCAGGGGGACATAATGGCCCGTTACCCAGCGTAATAAAACATAAATATTTTAAAATTTTGTTAATCAATTTCTTCAATTTAAAATGCATGAAGATTTAAAATGTCTATGATGCTTAAAACTTTATTTAATCACAGCATTTGCATGTGGAATGTGCATTCCATTTGCATCAATCACATGTTCGAAGTTCACATTACAGCTATGTGGGCTCTACTTAGGTTTGAGTAGGGTAAGTTTATATATAATTATAATCATCCTGTACTGTAAATATTTATGGAATATTACTCATGTTATTCAATGTTACATTTTTGTTCACTGTGTTATTGTCTTCTAAGATAATGTTAACTAATCTGGAGACCATGATGTTCAGCTTGCCTGATTCTGCTAATATTTTGAAGTTGTCTGTATCTTTGGTGGACTAGATTCAGTATGTGAGAAATTTTATCTATAATTGTTCTGTAAAAAATGTTATTTTATCTATAATTTTGATTATTTTTTATTATTGAAATAAATGAGTTATACTTCATGTACCCAAACGAATGTGCGTGTGTTATGGCCGATGTGCAGAGTGGCCAGACCGACCATAACATATAGGCTACATGGACTATGAATTTATGGTAAATGTCATTCCCAAAAACTGAGATTATTTTTTTATATTTCAAGTGGATTGTGATGTCTCTGTCATTCTGCAAGTGATATCTTGTGTGATAAAATTATTGCATTGTAATTTGGAGAAATCTTTATTTACAAAAGATTTGATATTTTAAAAATATTTTATTTGATAAATTTTTTAGGTGATTTAGAATGAAATTTATATATATATATTTTCGAAAGTAACAAATTTTAATTTATATTTTATCAGGGCAGTAACTAGAAACGACAATGTATTCTGACACCTGGGGCAAGCTTTCATTTTAGCACACCCTCTCTGTAATTATGAATTAACAAAAAGGGAATTCAGTACCTGGAGCACCAGACTTGCTTCTCCCATTGTGACCTTATATATTATTCAAGCACTTTTCTTTTAATTGACTGGACTGTAATTTAATTATGTCTAGAGCAAGGGTTCTTAACCAGGGGCTCATAGACATCCTGGGGGAGTCTTTAGATTTGTCCAAAGATTTCAACAAGGTCTCTCTCTGTGAACTTGGACGCGAGAAGATACAATTAATAATAGAGATGGGATGAATATTCAGCTGCCATTTGGTATTTGGCCCTTTTGACAAATATTTGGTTTGGCCAAATAAATAGTTACGTATTGGCCGAATATATCTTGTCTTCTAAGATAATGTACATCAAATAATGTACATTACAGATAATGTACATTAATGTACATCAAACTAATTTTAAAAAATTATACTAATTAGAATTTTTTCCACAAATTAAAAATTTACAGATTATATTAGTCTTGGTAATTCGAATCTCGAAAGTTTGAGGTTTCGGATAATCCAATTTGCTGGAGTTAATTCTCTAAATCCTCAATCTTACTGTTTTCGCCAAGAACCAATTTTGTTTCATTATCCTTTGGGAGACTCCAACTGGTATATTATTCCAAAATATTTTTTTAAATCGGAAGTTATTTTTTATTTTTGCATAACGAGAACTTAGACTGGGCTTGATAAAATATGAACTGGACTGCTTAAAAAATTTAAAATCTGTTCAAAATCCATCCAAACTTAATATTTATTATTTGGTTAAAATCATATAATGAAGTATTCAATTAAAAACAAAAAATTAACATAGCTGTCGTGGTATAGCGCTACCAGCAACATGACTGACTAGATTAGATATTGCAGGTGGGACAAAAAAAGCAATCATGAGATCACTGTGTGAGTATTTATACAAATTGAAAATAATACTGTTGCTACCAAAAGTAAACTTCTGTAAAAATATGATATCAGTTCATCATAAATAAGCAGCACCACAGTCCCTACAAATGTGAGTAATTTTAGTTTGAAGTGGACTTGCAAGCTACTGAAGGGTCTTGATACCTAGGCTGGAGGCTTCAGTGGATCCCCAGGCCAGAATTTTTAATATTGGGTCCCCCAAGGACTAGCACTTCTGTCAGTCTCCCTGATAAAGACATTAAAGAGTAAGTGCGAATGTGTAGTTCCCAAGACAAGTTAGAACAATTATTTCTTCAAATGAGAATTCTATTTTCAGTGTTAACTTTAATGTCCATGTTTCTATGTAACTAAAAGACATTTCCCACTGGAGGCTGAACAAGTTGCCCATGGACAGATCTTGCATTTTCTTAATCTTTTACTCCACATTATTTTCAGTACATTTATCATTAAATAGATATAGGGAGGTTCCCCCAAAAATGAATTTTCTATTGTTTTTCGGATAATCTTAGTTTTCGGTAATCTGAGGTAGTCTCTGTCCTATTTACCTCTGATTAATGAGACTATTTTATATTTTATTGTGAGGTGTATATACCTTTCTTTGAAAGAGGTAATGTCAGGATCAGGGTTGTTTGGTTTAAATCTGGGTTTTAACCAAGTGGTTTTTTTTTTAAAATCAAATAAAAGTGGCCTAAATATAATTTTTTTCCTTGAAAAATATCATATTGGTTCATTGCTAGCCAAAATTTTTCATTCTTACCACATTTTATATTCTTGGGGTACATTCAAATGGTATATCTTTAGATGATATAAGTGGTTTTTTCCCAAAAAGTCTCATAAAAATGTCCTAAATATATATATATTTTTCAAATGAAGTGTCTTAGTTATTTAAAGTTATATACAGAAGTCAAAATCATGTGTCTCATTCTTACCACATTTTCTAACCTTTGGTTAAATGCTGGTGCTTTATCTTTAGCAAATTCATTAATAAGGATTACATCACACATCTAAATGTAGTGGTGTATTATCTCACAGGATTTCTTTTTGCTTTGTTTTTTTCCTTCACAAAGAAGCAGCAACAGTAGTGATACCATCATGCTAAGGGCACACACACAGATGGTCTTATAATCCAATAAAGACACCAGCTGTCCCTAAAGGACAAAGACCAGTGTACACACTAGTAGTTACATTACCTCACAGATATTTTCATTTTCTTTCCCATAAGAAGTAGCACATCTCACACTGTATATCCCCCAGTCTTAATATTCAGTATTTTTTTTATACTTTCATGGTTAAGCCCATTTAATCAAGGTTCACTGTATAGTAGTAACAGATTTATGAAAAATAATTAGCTATATATCGATTATAATTAAAGTTTTAATTCCAAAACTATACAATAAGTACTAGTCAGAATGACTTGAAAATTTGCATGGATACTCTTGAAGCAATGGAAATTTCTTTGGCAAAAGAAAAAAAAGTGCAAGTAGTGCAAAATGTGCAAGTAGATGATGATGTACTTGGCCAGCAGTATAATCTATTTTGTGCAACCACATCATTTCTGCACTTCAACAGCATCAATGTGTGGAAAAGAACAACTTTTATCAAGATGAACATTGTAATACCAGCAAAGCAGTTGCTGTCTGCTGCTATTTGACAATGACGCTGCTATGTTGACAATAACAGGGAGACATGATACCTGGCTGGTATCATTTTATATATAAGATATTTATTTTTTTCATATTATTCTACCGTCTCATTTTGGCGAAAATACTCATTTAATGAAGTTTTTTGTGAAACCAATCTCTTTAACCCTTTGTGATCAGGAACTTTTCTTGTCGAACATACTGCACAGTCTTTCTTGGTTCCTGAACGAATTATATGAAGCTTATTATTTAATTGAATGTGTGTGTCTACGAATGATGTTGAAGGTTGCGCTGTAGATGGTGTAGATAAATTTTGGCCAATTTTTCCCACAAGTTACAATCACTGCTAGCCTTGTTTGTGGTGCCACTTGCCAGGGGATCATTAATGACATCATGCCATCAGGCTGGCAGCACCGACTTCTAAGATGACTTGTGAATGCTGCCACTGTGGCGGCATTGACTGCAAAGGGTTAATATTTTAGAATTAAGAATTTATTATTTTGACACTACTTGTACAAAGGAAGTTTTTTTAGAAATATCCTTGCCTTGATTATGTCTCTACCATTAGGTTCATTTCATAAAGTTCAATTTGATAATGTAACTATCATGACTAAACACACCAAGCTGTGTTTGGTATATTTTAAATTATTATTTCTTCAAAACTATTATTTTATTTAAAAATGAAATATAAAATAAGCCACATATCCAGAAAAATAGCCCAAGGAGAGAGAGAAAGTTTTCTGCAGGTACGAATACAAAGGCTGCAACAGGCAAATTGCCCGACAAGGTGGTTGAAAAAATTATGCCCATAAAAAATATGGATGTCAAATATAACCAAAATACCCAATATAAAAGCATATGTAACCAAAAATTAAATAATATAGAATACACTGCCCATAAAACCCTCGTGGCTCAGGGATGGATGTCTACTAACACTAACAAATTCCCTGGATGGATCATACAGATCTCTTGGGAATACATGAGGATCATGTTATTAAAAAAAATATATATTATATTTGTCTTATCTAAGTATATATATATGAAGAGCTTCTCGATTTATTCCACTGTGTATATCATACGACTTTTTAAACATATCGTTAAAATTCCCAACCCCTGGAAGTAAGCTATTTCATTTATTAACATCCCTATTAGAGAAAAATTTCCTACTACACCACAACCTAGAATTGTCCCTTACTAAATGATGAGTCACATTTGTATAAGCTACTGGTACTAAACACCTCTAAAAATCATATAAGCCAGGGGGCTTAACAAAAATCGATAAAATAATTAAGCAAGACTTTTATTTTTTAGGAGTTTTGCAATTCTATTTTGAAGAAAAACTATCCAAAATGCAGTCACTGCATGATTTTATGAAGCTTTAGTTCACACGTGAACTAAAATATTTTTATCATCAAGTCCTGTAGTCATGAACAGTATGCCCTTGCACTAATATTCGCTTCAATGTACAAAACTTTTTTCACACACACAACCAGTCCATTCAATCTCTATTTTATTAACTTGTTTTTCTCTGAATTTTTTCAAAAAACAAAATCCAACGAGTTTTTCATAAAAGCACAGAGTTTAACTCAAAATTCCATGTTTCTGAAGTGATATAAAGGGATGGTTGAAAGAATCGGACCTGCATTTTTCTCAGAATTCAAAAGAGAGAAAACTCATTTCTGAGTTTGCCAAACCTATAGACTCACTGACATAAATTACAGAAATTTTGTGTTGTCTTTTGCCCACAGGCTCTGATTTAATAAACACTCACAGAAAATTTTATAGAACTTTTAGGCTCCAATACCAATTTATTAGTTGTCTTTGCTGTCGGGCAGGGGAATTTTTCAAGCCCAGATTAAAGCTGCAGCTTATCTTCCAGAAATTATAGTAGTCAAACTTTGTCATCTGAAAGTACTTTTAGAAATCTTGATTAATTTAATTTATGGAAAATGTACATGAGATTAAAATAACTTTGGGATTATTGATAATTTGATTTATAGAAAATATATCGGATACATTAAAATTGCTTCAATATATGAAATTTTTTATTTATAGAAGTTTGACCGTATATATTACAGCTGGAGCCCAGTCACTTCGCATATTGGCAAACTTCAAAAATTGGCTGACTTGTGAGGTGGCCTGGATTAATAGGCATATGCAGGATTTTCTCAAGGGGGGAGGTTAGAACCGCCCCTTTTGCATATGCCAATGCCTGGACTGGTTGGCCACTTGGCAAAGTGGAGACTTTGAGTATTGGCATTAACATGTATATTGATGTTTGTATATTTGCATAGGTGCAGAAACCTGGGGGGGGGGGAGGTTGTTTGAGCCCTCTCCCAAATAGTTAATGAATATACAATGTGATGCACCGCTCCCTCTCCTGCATAAGGACTTGAGTCCCGTATATACAGGACAACTTTCAGCCCCTAATGTTTTCTGTGTGTTGGTGCCTCTGTACATATATGTGTGTGTGTGTTTATATACATTGGTGTTTTTACCATAAAATCATGTAATCTTTTTAGTACCTTTTAAAAAGGTGAATTCACATCTTCAGGCACTCACTATTTCAGACATGCATATCTGACCTAAGAAATATTCTTTGATAGATAATCAATGAATGTATACAAATGCATTGTAATGTGACCACACAGCAACTGGCAGATATGTAGAGCTCCTGAATGACATTTGAGGAGAGAATATTTTATTTGCACTGGAGCAAGTCTATGCATGTTTTGTTGGCATCAGAGGCTGATGCATCATCCCCTTTTGCTTTCATACACACTACAAATTCATTGCAAATGAACTATAGATAATGAAAATTTATTGAATTCAGGATTATAAATTTTTTTATAATTTGAATGATAGAAAATACAGTGATAACCAGAAAGTGGAGGTATCAAACCAAATTGTTATTATATGTTTCCTGTTAATTATTTATGAAAAACCCAAACCTTTTATTATTCTTGAAATACGTAGCTAATTAACAACTTTAGTGTACAGAAAACTCTCCGATACTATATGGCAGATATTATATGAGGTGAATATGTAATAAGGAAAATGTGAATTTGTCCTCCAGATTGTCAAATTTGGAAAGTGATAAAAATATCAGAACTTCATCATTCATACTGGTATTCTTGTCCAATGTTGAGCCTTTGAAAGGTAGATGTAGTAGCAATTCTTCTTTCAAATTTTGCATCCATATAAGTCTTCACTTCTGGTACTTGCCCAACAAACATCTTTATTGACTTTTTATTCATGAGTTTTTTTACAAAATCCCAGTCACTAACCCCTGCTTTTGAAATGGTTGTTGAGGAAATACAAATACAACGCCACAACAGGCAAAATGCCCAACGAGGTGGCTGATAAAAAGATGCCCATAAAAATATGGATGTCATATATTTAAAAAAAAAACCAGCAACCCAATTAAAAATGCAATTAACAATGCAATTAAAAATGCAATTAACAATGCAATTAACAATGCAATTAAAAATGCAATTAATTTATGTCTATGAAGTTTTGTTTTTTCTCTATTTCTCAACACTCATCTTTTAGGTCTATAGAAGAAGCTTGTGCTGACATAGGAGCTTCATTCTTTTCTTCAGTTTGTCCACAGTTAATAAATCCAATGTCAGTAGGTGTGGAGTCAGTGTAAATTCACTGGATTTCACTTGCCCCAGTACAAGAAAAATGCAGGGAAAGTGGAAACCCTCTTAATATATATTTTACTTTCCCTTAAGAAATATCCTAACTAAAGTTATTGACACATTAAAGAACAAGAAGGAATGGACTTGTGCCAGCTAAAAATCAATATTAGGCTGTGATTCACACTCAGAAATACTGTAAACTGGGGTAACTTTAGTATAAGCATTATTTTCATATTTAAAATTATTTGACGGGCTGAGTTTTTATGCTATCGTCACATTCTTGATCTATAATTGTTCACAGAAATTAGTAGAATGCACTGAGGTGCTTAGATATATTCTGATTGTTGGCACCTTGTTCCTTCTATTTAGTGATTATCATGACTTTGTGAAACCTCTTAAAACTTTAATCAGCCAAAATTGCATGTTGAGTGAAAACAAAAAAGTAAGTAATTATTCAATTCATTATTTTACAATAATTAATTTACTGTTTGAATTATTTCTGCATGTTAATTAGCTAATTTTTTACCTAATAAAATGTGAACACATTACATTTGACAGGGTAACCTTGGGACATAACTGTCCAAATTTTTTTGATTTTAGAACAATTTCTTTTCGTTTGTTCTGACCTTTGAATCCCAAGTTTATTGTATGCAGAAGGCAGAAAAATGTTGGAAGTGGCCAAATGAAGTGGACAAACTATGGTACCCTGCTACAAATTTACTAAAAAAATTCCTATACACAAAAAAATTAAAAGTTCTTGTCAACATGAAGAAATAGGTTTAATTTATCTTAATTAATTAATATTTGTACAATTTTCACCTATTTCTGTGTTTCAATAAAACTATGTGAATAAGTGAAGAATTTTCAATCTTTTACAACTAGACTTTTACACACTAGACTTTTGTTGTTATTATTTTTTATTTCAAGTTCATTTTATACTTTTCACATAATTGTTGGAAGCTGTGAAAATAAAATTTCTAGTTCTTAAACTTTGAAATAACAAAAAGAACTTTACTGGGAGAAAACTAAAAAAAAGAAAATTACCTTTAAGAAACAAACTGAAAAAAAAAAGATAATTTTTCCATTGTAAGCCTCTTCCTGTATAATTTCTACAGGCTAGTATTGGGGTAACAATCAGACAAGAGTGCTAATATGGCTTTTAGAGTAGCAAAAAAGGTGTGTACTAAAGTTACCCTATAATGGGAGGTAACTTTAGTACAAAAGAATTATGTGTACCTCTCCCTATTCATTTTATAAATAATATTAAATAGTCTGGCATGGTAGAAAAGCTTAGGTTATTTCCCCAGAATTCATGTTAACAATTTCAATACAGATACCATATTCAAAATTGTGTGATACTTGTCGTAAAGTTACCCTAGTTTGCGGTAGGGGAAATGGAAAGAACACAACAATAGTATCGTGATCAAAAACCTAACTTCCCCAAATGAAGTCTTTTAGTAACCTTCTATAAGCAGCTAGCATATTTTTACTGAAAAATAGAGTAAGTAGCTTAGTAAAAACTTTTTACTTTTAAAAAAAGTAAGTATGAAAGAAAAATTCTGCCAGGGACCATTTCCAGAAACTAAGGGAGTTTCACAAATCACATTGGGTTCCACTTACCCTGAATTTCTACTTACCTTAGTGTACCTTATATGAATAATGATGAAAAGCATTCAAAAAGTATGGGGGCTTTCCAAAGTTTGTGACTGCCCAGTTGTCATCACTCAACACGTGCTCTTGTCTGCTATAAAGAGTGTCTGTAGCTATGAATACACCATGTCTATCAGGGCTTCCACTTGTCCTACTTTTTGGTAAAATGTCCTACTTTCTCGGTTTTGTCCTACTTTCTAGTTTTTATCTTATTTTTTTTACAAATCCTATCAACAAAATTTGTGTAATTGATTTTAATTGAGCAGTGAATCATTGATACATTGCCAAATATTACAAATGTTGGGGATTGCAATTAATGATTCTGCCAAATCAGAAAATGTATCGTTTTTAAGGTTATTTGGGAGTGTATGTGGACCATTGGGTTTATTAATTTTTCATTTGCTTAGTTTGAGGGTTCAACAAGTGTAGTAGTCATTAAAAACTTCTGTCTGGATGGAAAAAATTATTTTGTATTTATTACCTCATGTGGGGTTTTGGACAGTAACTAACATTCATCATTCAAAATTATGGTGTAAATAGGTGAAACAACAGTTTGCATTACAAAGCAGTTAGATCCATACGCCTATTCTAAGTTTGGTGATTCTGATGCTACCCAATAGCATTCAGTTGTCTTTTGTATTTTTAAGCCATGTAAAAAGGCATAAACAATATTTACAATGCTCACCAAAAAGCTAGAAATGGAAGTGCTTCATTTGTCTTAAACAATTACACTGGCATTGAACAGTAAAATATAAACAAATCCCTTTAAAAAAGGATGGACAACACAGTAAAACTATCTGGTTCACCTTGCCTTATTTACATCAGATCTTGTAATTTACACATTTTGCACTGTGCTTTTGAAAGTGGTCTCGAAGGAGCGTCATTCTTCCCAAATGTACGTCTTCAAAATTTGCAGTGCATTGTCAGAGAGTTGACAAACTCTGCACTTTGGAAGACTCTAAAAAAAGATTGTAATATATATGAGGAGAGACAGAAAAGAATTATCTGTGGTTGCTAGTACACTGTTTTCGCCAAAAATTGGTTTTGTAATGAAGTCATTGGTCATTTTGCTTTGACTTGAGTCAATCTTATAGGACACTGAAATAGTGCTGAAAAAAAAATTTAATTTGTTTTTGGAATTTTTTTTAATGCTATGATTATGTTGTCTAAGGGGGTTACCCTCTGCGTTTTCTTACTTTTCCAAATTTTTTGAGTGGGAGCCCTGTGTCTATTCATGTCAGTTACAACACATGTCTGTAGATGTGAATCTATCTTTGTGAGCATAGCTGCGAATATATCTATGCTTGATTTGTAGATAAAAATTTATCACAGTGTATAAAATACTATATATATATATTTGTGAAGCATGAATGTACTGAGTTTTTTTTTTGACATAGCTGTTGATGTTAATGGAATTTAAACCTATTAATTTTTTTTTTTGAAATGCGCTATCAAGATTTGATCCAGTTATCTCATATAAAAAACTTTTGAAATGTGTATGAAAGGGGCTGTTCAAGTATTACATAAGCAAATTTTTAGCCATTTTTGACCCCCCCCCCTTGTCAGCAAAATTTTTTCAGCACTGTCCCCTACCTCGTCACACGTATTGGTGGGATCAGAAACGTATGTGGGAGAAGGGGGCATAGGGGCTTGTGCGCTCCCCCCCCCCCCAGACGAAAAAAAAAAATTTTTTAATGTAAAAATTTAAAAAAAAAAATTTCGAAAGAAAATACCTTTGTATGTTATTATAATCGATTTATGTTAATTTCAATGCTATTTGAACAGTAAGAACTCAAAATTTCTCTTTAAGAAATTCATTGTGACCCCACCCTTTAAGCCGTATATGGTAAACCCTTGACTTGCGGACCGAATGTGGCCCTGAAGGTTGTGATGTGGCTTGCCCCTCAAACCCAAATTTTGTAAAAATGAACTAAGCGGCACATTTACAAAGCGCTTAAATGACCCGTGGCACAATTCCAGAGCATTTAAGTGGCCCATGGCACATTTTCAGATCACTGAAGTAGGCCTGTGGCACATTTTCAGACCACTGAAGTAGGCCCGTGGCACATTCAAAGATCGCTTAAGTAACCTGCGACACAGTTCCAGAACACAAACAATCCATGACACATTTAGAGATCCCTTGAGTGACATGTGGCACAATTTTAGAGCACTTAAGCAGCCTCCAGTGCAGTTCTATATCACTAAAGTTACCCGCGGAACATCCCAGATTACTACTTAAGTGATTCTGGCATAATTACGGATCACTTGAGTGATGCGTTGCACAGTTCCAGAGTACTTAAGCTTCCCGGAAACATTTCCAGAGCACTTGAAGGATCCGTTAAACATTTAGAGATCACTGAAGTGGCTCTGTAAGGCATTTATCATTAGAGAGAATGTTAGTTCAGGTGCCCACAAACTAGCAAAATATTTTTCTCGTATTTGGCGCACCGAGTAAGATGCCATGAAGAATATTTCATATTTTCATAAAGGCTTATTGATGACGTAAGCATCATCCAAACCCCCTCCCCCGTCATCAAAAGTCAACAAATCGGGAACACCCCCCCCCCCCCCATCGATGCTGACGTAATACTTGAATGACCCCAAAGGGCTTAACAAAAAAAAAAAAAAAAAAAAATTGGCACCAGCTGTATTTCTTAGGAGAACAACATACATATTTTTTTAAAGAAATGGTCCAAAATAATTTTTTTTAGAACACTTTTCTAGGAATTGTGAACTGCTTTCATGTTGGTAGACATGCTGGTATGAAATTTGTTTTGTCCTCAGATTTTTATTTAATAATCAGAAATTGATAACTTAATGTGCCAATACTAATTTTTTAGTTGCCATGGTGATCTGGCTCTTATCAAGCCCCGATGCATGTTGAAGAAACCTTTAATTTTTATTAAGGAATATAAAATTTTTAAATTTATTGCATTTAGTATTTCATTTGAAGTTTTGGGAATTTTTATAGGTTGTCATACAGATTTCAATCTATAAGAACATTTTAAACTCTTCTATTTTGCTAACATGAAATTTTATTCATGTTTGTTGCTAGTTTCATTTGAAATCAGTGATTCAGCATTGTGATAAGTGTGTGTCAAACTTTTATAATTTCACTATTTTATAAATTTACTATGCTTAAAATAGAAGTTTTGTAAATGGAAAATGTGTTTTTTCCTGAATATATTGATGGAATGCTTATGAAATTTTATGAATGTTTTTAGAATATTCAATGTCACTGTAAAATTTTACTCAATATGTGTATTTTTCTTTACTGTGATTAAAGTCATGTGCAATTTATTAAAAAAAATTATCATTGTTAACTTTATTAAAAATTTAAAACTGTCTTAAATTACAAGATGAAGATTACATATTGATGTATATCAATGTATGATGTATTGATGTATATGAAATGAAAACTCTTGTGTTTTAATGATATGAAAATAGAATTAATAAATATTTGTGTTTTTCAAATTATCTTAAATTTTTATTCTCACCTCATTTTTCAATTGAAAATTCTTGCATAAAAAATATGTAGAGTGCCCACTTTTATCTTCATTGAATACCTAATTCTTGATCGTTTGTCTTATAGAAAATTCTAATTATTAAAAAGAGGCAGAGTTGAATACTGCTGCGGTTATTTTCATGAAAATGTCAATCATGTATATTAAATTGAAATTATATATACATTTTTTGTATTATTAAATGTTATGGGGATTTTAACTTATGGTTAGATATGTCAGCAAAGTTAAAGAATATTTATAATCCCCCATCCATACTTGTGAGATGTTGCCTGAGTGAGTATAAGTTGCCTACAGGATGATGCATTTTAACAGGGTTGCCAATTAAAACCAGTACATACAATATGCTTCACCTGAAAAATTAATGAACTAAGACTTTATAAATTCAAGCTATTTTATTCATTTAGAATTTTTTCAAGAAGCATGCATACATTCATCTAAATCGGTGGTTCTCAACCTGGGGCCATATAGCCCCCTTGTGGTCCTGGGATATTCTAGAAGGGGGCCGCAGCCGAAAATCAAGTGAAAGGGGAGCCCAGACAGGTGTCTAAGGGAGCCACAGAGAGTTGTAAGAAAGAAAAAAAAAAACCTAAGAAGTAAATGAAATATGGTGGGAAAAAGGTGTGCCTACTTCAGAATCCAGCAGAGCTACCCATAGAACCTGTACCCTCTCAAGAAAGAGGCCACGTCCATCTGGACACAACTCTGTGGGCTCACGCCCATAGAAAGCCTACATGTTGAGATCTGGTACTTTGATCTTTGCAAGGAAGTTAAGTATGTAAAATGTGTAAGCTCTTACTTCCAGCTAAGTATACATCCGCAAACATCCCTTTACCCGAGGACCCCCATGATGTTGAAACTGCCCTGCATCAGTGGCGTCGGAGACGGGGGTGCTGTGGGTGCTCGAGCACCCACGGAAGTTTGTAGAACGGATTCGAGCACCCACAGAATTGATTAAAAAATCGAAATTTCCTACATGAATCTCAAGACGGGCACCCACAGGTTCGAAACACTTCCGACGCCCCTGCCCTGCATAGAACCTTTACAATTAGAAGGTAGCTCATAGAAATCTAGCTCAGCCCAGGACTGGTCCGGAGATCAATCTTTTATAAAATTTTTATTTATATCGCACACAATTCACCTTCAATTAAATTCAGTTCATTAAATAGAAAAAGTCTCACTCCTGGATAGGGAGGCCTCAAATGCTGTTGCCGCGATCTCGGCTCTCATAACGGACTTGCGAAAACAGATTTCCAAATTGGCAGAGCAGGTTAATCAGCTAAAATTTCGACGCTCACGATCGACCTCTCGCGACTGGCGTTCATTTTCTGTAGAGGCTACAATACATCTCAACAGCCGCATCAAAACTTCGCATCGGAACCAAACGACGGATATTGTTATCATTCTCGTTTCGGACTCGACGTAGCTCACAGGCGAAACGTTTACGACAGAACCACAAATCGCCGGTAGATGGGGTGACTCGCTGACACAGCCCCAGGAACTCGAACACGTTGGACTCTGTCTGACAGTAGGACATGAATCGTCCTGACTATTTTGCCAGGAACGCCGATATCCGTTAGCTTTCTTAAGAGAATTGATCTGTCGACTTTATCGAAGGCCTTATTAAAATCCACATAGATGACATCAACACTGTGACCTTCGTCGATAGATCTAGACCATAGTTTCCCAATCTTTTTTGTCCCCCCCATCGCAATCTAACCCATAGGATCCTATGTTAAACCCGTTGCTTCTACCGCCCCCTGGAACATTCCATCGCCCCCCGGGGGAGTTAACGCCCACGTTGGGAATCACTGATCTAGACCAACTGCCGTGGGCGACTAGTTGCTGAACAGGTAACGAGCGGCCCGGTATGAAACCATATTGGGTAGAAGGTATAAGACCCATCTCTCAATTGCATATGGAAGGAGGCAATTGGCAATACATCTTCCGAAAATTTTGCAGGTGATGTCAGTCAAGGAAATCGGGTGATAATTTCATGAATTTGACGCAGAACCCTTTTTTCTGTAGACCGGAATGATAATTGCGGAGTGCCAGGAATGAGGGATAATCTCGTGGATTTAAAAGTAAGAAAATAAAAAACAGCAGCGGAGATATAACGTCGGAAGTAGTTTGAAGTAAATGCCTGAAATTCCATCAGACCCGGGGATGCACTGGTGGAAAGCATCGAGGTGAAATAAATTTTTTTTCTCTCCTCTATTCTCCTCTCCTCTAAGGTGGAAAGAGAGGAAATAATGGACTGCATTGTCTGGATATTGAACACGTCATTAAAAATCGGATGGTCTCCCGCAAGGTCACTGGTGGAATGGTCATAGCCCTGTCCAACAGGACTGTAGGAGCGAGAAAAGATGTCAATAAAGATATTAGCCTTATCGAGGTCTTCAGTTATTGGTGAATCGTTCAGAGACAGCACAGAGATACTCCTAGACGCACGAAATTTATAGCGGACATCTTTATAAAAATAATTGCGATCGTTGACATGACATGACACTTTATTTTACGTCCTTTATACCTACAAGGGCTTTAGGACCGCTTTAAAACAAAAATTTACACTATGTAATATACATGTAAATATGTGAGCACATATACGTAATGTGAATACATGAATGCAAAATTTACATTAAAGATGGTAGAATTTGCACAAATCTTACATGATAGGGATGGGGGAAAATCACACTTGGAAATTCTAACCAAAAAATACACATAGAGAAAGCAAAATATAAAATTTCAGAGAGATAATAATAATAATAATAAGTAAAAAAAAAAAAAAAAACAACCCACACACGAACAAGAATTACGAATTTTCTTTTCCATTCAAATGCTTCTCACATTCTAAAAAATAAATAACTGCGGTATACATAACATAGGAAATATCTCATTTCACATCTGATGTGAATACAGAAACAGAAAAAAATCAAAATTCAACGCAAATTAAAATCTGTTACATGCATAAAGATATTTTTCAAAACTATGAACAAATTGTTCAGCATTCGCCTTTAATAAATTCATCCAAGACAAATGTTGGGAATCGAGAGGTTAATAGCAAATTGACGGCGTTGTTCAATCCAATGTTTACAAATGAACATGAGATGCAGTGAAGTCTCAGGATCTGAACAATGATCACAGATCGGAGATGAAATCTGATTTATTCTATGTAAATAATCTTTGGTGGGTGCTCTGTTTTTGTAAGTAAACGATAAAAAAGTGTTTCATATTTTCGACTGTGAAAAAATCGTGAGTATAATTTAACACAGTTGAAAAAGTCAATTTCATAGATATATTCGTTTTAACAAGTAAAATGCTCATCAACGTTGTTTTTAAAACAATTTTCAATACGATTAAGAATATCTTCCATAAAAGTGAAAGAAGGAAAGTTTAAGTTATTCTTTCTTGTCGCAAGTCGTGCTACTTTATCGGCAATCTCGTTATATAAAATATTCTTATTATTAAATATTCTTATGGCCAGGAGTCCACACCAAAGTGATTGAATTTGCAATGTTTTTTGCATGTGCAAGACAGGAATGTGTCAATAATGTTACAGAATGGGAACGGGGATTTACATTTTTCAAAGCAAAAAGTGATGCTTTGCTATCGGTAAAAATAACGTAATTACGTCTCTCACAGATGAGCTTGGTAGCTGCATATGCAATAGCAAGACACTCTGCAGTAAAAACGGAGGAGTAATCATGAACTAAAGCTTGTATACATGAATTATTATTAGGGCAATAGATTCCCACCGACGTATGTTGAGCTTGTATCTATCCATCGTTTGGATTTATTGGGAGTATCTCTGTTCCGTAAAACGGAACCAGATTGACAAAGAAGCTTTGGCAATTATCTGGGCAGTAAAGAAATTTATGCTTTACTTGAAAGGCCGAAGATTTACTCTCATAACGGATCACAAGCCCTTGGTAGCGATTTTCAGCTCGAAGAAAGGTCTACCAGTGTTGACGGCTACTCGACTTCTGCATTATGCCTTGATCTTACAAGCATATCAGTTCGATATCATCTATCGTAACACACAGAACCATGGTAATGCAGATTGTCTTTCCCGATTACCTTTAAGGTCGGAAGACTTAGTTGTCAAGGATGACATAGAACTCTTCCAGTTGAATCAAATCGAAACACTACCAGTGAAAGCTCAACATTTAGCAAAAGAGACACAAAATGATGAAGAGTTTGGTCCATTGCTGAGGAAATTGAAATTCGGTGAACCTTTAGGAGGGAAGGAAGCCGAGTACACCTTGCAGGACGGATGTATAATGCATGGCCAAAGAGTTTTTATTCCGAAGAAATTTAGAAATCAAATTCTTGATGAACTCCATCAAGGCCATCTGGGCATTGTTAAAATGAAAGCAATTGCCCGATCCTACGTCTACTGGAGGGACATTGATAGCGACATAGAAAAAGCTGCTAAAAACTGTCCAGATTGCTCCAGATTCAAGTCCGATCCGGTGAAAGCAAGGGTACACCATTGGGAATACCCGAGTGCTCCGTGGGAGAGAATTCACGTAGATTTCGCAGTTCCCATATTCGAGCATATGTTTTTGATCGTAGTCGATGCTCATTCTAAATGGATGGAAGTATACCCGATGAAATCAACAAACACGTTCAAGACAGTTGAATGCCTACGGGACTGTTTCTCTCGATTTGGACTGCCTTTAGTGTTAGTGAGGGACAATGGTCCTCAGTTCACATCACACGAGTTTGAAATATTCATGAGGAATAATGGAATAAAGCACAAAACGTGTGCTCCCTTCAAACCATCAAGCAACGGGCAGGCAGAGAGATACGTTCACACCTTAAAACAATCCCTTCGGGCGATGCAAAGATTTCCCGGAAACATCTACCAAAAAGTGAGCACGTTTCTGTTGAATTACAGAAAAGCGCCAAATGCGACTACCATGCAAAGCCCAGGAATGTTATTCCTAAAAAGAGAAATCCGAACTAGGATAGACCTAGTCTTGCCAAATATCAAGAACAGGGTTCAAGAAAGAATCAGAAATGAGGTCACAGACTTCTATGACCGAACTTTCGAGCCAGGAGATCGTGTGGCTGTGCGAGATTACAGATCCGCCAATAACAAGTGGAAGTTCGGAACTGTTCTCAACAAAGACGGAGTTCTACACTACACTGTAGATGTAAATGGAACTCTCTTCCGACGTCACATCGACCAGATGAGAGCAGCTGGCAATCAAGTTCAGCCAACCTTGGTGATACCCAGAGTTCCAGGCAAACTTTCATCAACTCCTGTCGCTGCTGACTCCGAAGTACAGATTGCTCCAGAAGAACAGACAACTCCGACAGAGATCAGTAGCGATCTACCAACACCAGCTACGGCACCAGCGACGTCCAGCAAGCCACCAGCGATGTCCAGTACTCCCGTTCCTTTGCGACGTTCCCAACGAACCAGGAAAGCTCCTGTCCGGTTGGATCTTTAAATTAGCGGGGAGGAATGTGGTGTCCTTATAAGAAATGACCAAAAGAACTAAACTGATAAGAACATACAACGCCACCTAGTGTTGTGTAAGGGGAACTAGAGAGTTCCACCTCGGACATCAAGTAGACAAGATGTCTAAATGTTCTGCTCTTTCCGCTTTATAAATTCTTCCTATATATATGTATGTAATCTATCTAAGTCTAACGTAATAATAAATACTCATCAAAATAAATACCCATGTGTTATCCACTCGGCTAACAAAGTGTTAAAGAAAACACAACAGTTTGCAAAAATTATAAAAATCAGTGCCATAACTAGACACTCTAGCCTTCAAAAACAATCGACCAACGGAGCGTAAAACAAAGAGATTGAAAGGGGGTTGATCACATATACTAAGTAGGAGAGTTATAGGAGTTGATACAGGTAGTCCTGTTGTAATGCGAAACGCAGAGTGATATAATGCTGCACATTTTTTCAATTGAATTTGTGATGCAGTATGCCATAAAAAAATACTATAACTCAAAAAACCTTTAATAATATTAGAGCAAATAGTAAGAAGTTTATTACTCGGAGCTCCACGTAATCTTCCAGCTATAAGTTTCAAGATATTGATAAGTTTGGATCCACGTTTTGTGAGGGAATCTATTTGTGTTTTCCAAGACATTTTCATATCAAGAAATACTCCTAAAACCTTCATATCGGCAATGTATGAAAAGCCTAGTGATGAAAGTATGAAAGCCTTAAAAATTATACTAGGAATTTCAATGTTGCGGCGTCGCGTGAAAAGTGTAAAAGCACATTTTTCTGTGGAAAATTCAAAACCCCATAATCTACCCCAATTCAAAATTTTGTCAAAGTTCCTATGTAATTTTCGAATCAATGAAGATGTATCACTACCACTGCAATATAAATATATATCGTCAGCATAAATAAAAATATCTATATCATTTATGATGGATATAATATCTGCGACATAAATATTAAAACACCACGGTGAAATAACGCATCCTTGAGGTATGCCTCTGTGAAAGAGAAATGGGCTGGATACATAGTTTCTCCAGCTAATATAATTCATACGTTCAGCTAAGAAATTCTCCATCCAACGAATAAAGTTTCCATCAAAACCCATCTGCCGAAGTTTGTATATTAGTGTCAAATGAATCAGAGAATCGTAAGCGCCTTTCAAATCAAGTGAAACCAGTATACCGATTTCCCTACTTTGAAAAGTTTTTTGAATAAAAAATTTCAAATCGCAAAGTAAAGACAAAGATCCACTTTTTGGTTTGAATGCATATAAGTTTTTAGGAAAAATCTTGTATTGTATAGAAATCCAATTAAGTCGTCGAATGATAATACGTTCAAAAATCTTCATGCAACTATTAGTTAATGTTAGGGGTCGATAAGATGTAGCAAATTTTGGGTCTTTGTTGGGTTTCAAAAGAAAAATAATTTTACCCTTTTTCCAATCGATTGGAATTTGACCGGTATCCCAAATAATATTAAATTCACGACAAAGATTCTGAATACCTTCATAGGATATGTGTTTATATGCTGTAGCGGGAATATGATCTGGTCCCGGTGAATTACTGGGTGAATGTTGAATCGCCCAACACAGCTCAGTATATGTGATAGGTGCATTTACGCAATCCGAAAATTCGTTAGCTGTACTTGCATGGTTGAGAAACTCTCTTTGTAATGGAGTTTTAAAAAGTGAATTTTTCAGTTCTTCGCACTGCTGTTCTGGCTCTGTAATGCTCATACCATTAACATTGAATATTAAGTGACTGTTCTCATATATTTTAGATTGAATAATTTTAAGACGACGGAGTATTGTGTAAATTTTCGGATATGAAGAAAATTTGAAAATTTTGTTTGCCTCATATTCAAGTTTTTTCTGCTTCTGATTTTTTCGAAAAATCGCATTTGATTTCTTATAACTTATCCAACAATTAGGACACGGGCATGTCAGGTATTTACGAAATGCTCGTTTTTTATCAGTGAGAAGTTTACGCAAATGTTGATCAAAATAATGATTATATTTGAAACGTGGTACTTCACTGTTGCAAGTATTCTGTTGATAGGTTTTAGCAATATAATTAGAAAAAGGAATCGACTGATCAAAGTTACTTAATTCATTGCGGAAATTTTGCCAGTTTGTGATGTTTCTTTTCAATGAGATTTTTTGGCCGCGGATTTTCATCATTAATCGGATAGGTAGATGATCACTACCATATAGTGAATCTCCACTTATCCATGAAATATACTGATAAAGGCACTCACTACTGAAACAGAGATCAATAGTATTGCAAGACCAAGAGGTAAAGTGAGTTGGACTTAAAGGTCTGATTAAAAGCATTTTCTGTTTTATGAACCAATTATAAAGTAGTCGCCCAGGAGTATCTACACGACTAGATCCCCATCCTGGATGAGATGCAATGAAATCAGAAATTATTAAGAAAGGAGGAGAAATTCTGCTTTCGATTAGATCGAGAATGTTCAAGAAATTATCATGATTGGAAAAATAAACGTTAGCTATTGTAATATTCTTCTGACTAGGGTGACCATACGTCCCGTATTTTCCGGGACAGTCCCGGTATTTTCTGTTTCTTTGGCTGTCCCGACTTTTTAGCAAAAGTGTCCCGGTTTTTCCCGTATTTTGCACGAAGCCTACTTGAATTTTTATTCTTTATTGAAGTCAAAGATTGAAATTATTTTCAAGTTATAAATTATATTATGATAACTACAACTATAAATGAGTATATGAATCTCCCACATTTGTCTTAGTGAAATTTTTTTTTCGTGGAATTCATTTTAATCCACTGCAATTAGCAGTAATGCTGAATTTCCCGTCATTGTGATTTCTCCATTATTTCAACAATATTTGGCGACTTTGTTCGGTTTTGGTGTCATTTTTGGCAATAATTGGCGATGTCCCGTATTTTACCGTATTTTGAATCTCAATGTCCCGTATTTCTCTTGAGGAAATATGGTCAGCCTACTTCTGACGGAAAAAACCTGCACCATAAGAATTTCCACTCCTGGATAGTTACATTTGAAAATTATTTGAGATGAAAAATTTCTACGAACACCAATCAGTACAACACCCCGCCTCTCGGTTGCTCTGTCACATCGAAATATTTGAAAGTTTGGTAAATAAAAATCATCGGATATTGACAGAAACGTTTCCTGTATACAAATAATTTCATATTCATGAATAAATCGTAATATTGCATTTTTTTGTTACGAATGCTTTGAGCATTCCATTGCAATATATTAACAAATTGACTCATTACAATGAATATATAAATAAATTGTACAGTTTTTGTCCACTTACTGTTCACTTTGAGACCCACCTCCATCTGAAACGTCCATACTATAGACAGTGTTATTCAAGTTCTTTGAACCAACAATATTCTGGATCGAGGAAGTAGAAGTACTGGAAGTAGGGGAAATTGTAGCTCCATACTTGATTATATTTCTCCATATTTGATTTTTTCCTTGGTCGAGTGACATTATCTTGTAACTTCCGAATTTCGTCCACGCACGATTCAATCATCGCTTTCATGTTTGTAGCGATTTCCAACTTCAATGATTCAAACAGTTCATTAAATTCACTTTTTGTTATAAACAAACAGAAGTTATTTGTGATCGGAGAATTCTTGTTATTCAAACCCAAATCGTCACGCAACTTGGTAAACATGTCTGTGATCTCAGCTTTGGTGATCCAATTTGACGTATCTGGAATGTTGCTTTGCTGTATCGAAGATAATTTCGCGCTTTGAGAATTTTTTCGATTTTCAAAAATCTTACGTGTATTGGCTAATGTTATGTGATTGACACACTTAAAATCCAAAATTTTTTGTTCCTGTTTAAAGTAATCACATGATCTGTCACTCGCTGCGTGCTCTTCCATGCAATTACTACATTTCAATTTTTGAGGAAACACAAGTTTCGGTGGGATGGTTTTCTGAACATTTTCCACACACAACAATAGTGGCATAACAATGCTTCATTGCATGGGTATATTTATGGCATTTTTTGCATTGTCGAGGATTATCAATAAATAGTTTTATGTTGTGGCGTTCAAGCCATAGAATTATTTTTTCTGGGAGGTAGTGGCCCAACGATTGAATGAGTATTGTGTTTGTTGGCTTACCTTTATACTTGATAGATATATGATAGAATCATCATATCGTTTTTTTCCTCAATTTCGTCAGCAACATTTCCTAGATCTTCATCAACTTCGACGTCACGCAAGAGAAATCTTGATGACAATTCCTCCAGCATGAATTTTGGATTAACTGCAATACCCATGATGGATTTCAAGTTTAGAAGGTTACATGCTGTATTAATGTTCGTTGTTTCGATTATTGGGTCGCCCTTTGCTGTGTACCTCACAGCCTGTAGATCTTTCGATGATCGAACGCTTTCAGATAATGCCTGGCTGAAGACTTTCGGTTTCGACTACGGAAACTTGGTATCAGTCGGAACCAACATGATATGAAACGTAGAAAATCCTAGAAAGTCAGCTTTTTTTAAAATATCCATATGTGAATGATTGATTTGGAAGACACATGGGTCATCCACTTCCATGTTTGTATTTTTTGATGTATCACCACATTTCTTATCTATCATAAAATAAATTTCTAGTTGAGAGCAAACGAAAGGGGGAGAGAGAGAGAAAAAAAAACCACAAAAAAAAAAAAACAAATTTGAATAAATACGATTCAGACAAAAAAAAAAAAAAAAAATTCTGTTTTAACAAAGGATAACCGGTTTTTCTCGCAGCGAACACTCGAGCGTCCTTCCCGTAACGTGGCTGAACGTCGAATAATTGCGATCGTTATACATGCAAAGTTTTTGAAGATTCAAACGCTCTCTATACTGCACATAGTCCGAATAGATCCGTCATATATTTTTGTAGTGATCTTTGGAACATTGAGAGGGAAAGTTCTTAAAATGGCGTCAGGTATATAGTTTTCTTTTGTTGCACATACGTAGAAGTAGAACTCTTTCTGGTCTACGAGAGAACCTACAAGGTAAGATATAATCTCGGGAGCGACGATAGAAAGTAGGGAGGACGTTTACAACTGGGATGAATCCCGCCAGTGCCTGGTTGTAGACCTCGTTAACGACAGAAGATAAGAGAGAGTAGTTGTGGCCTTAAAGTAATTTAACGATGAATTGGATTGTACGTCTGAGGTAATAAGTAACGAGAAGTGAAGCGGAAGATGAGGCGGGTTGTCACTGTAGCAGAATGGGGGAGTGAAAACACGTCCTGAACTACGAGGGGGACGTTGTGATGAGAAGATAGAAGTTGACTCCTCTTGTAGAAAAGTGGACCAACTGAACAAGACCCAGTTCGGTAGAATATTCCAGGATCCGCGACGCCACACCAGATGAACACCTACCGGTCGGCCACTCTGGACTGTTCTTGTTTCCGTTCCTGAATTTCAGTCTATGCAACGCTGTCCAGTCTTTTCAAAGTTTCATCAATGAAATTTTCCGGGTTGTTCCGAACTGTTTCGCTTACCTAGATGACATACTCGTTTTTTCAGCTGATGAAGATTCGCATGTACCTTATCTCCGACGAATTTTCCGACAGCTAGACCAATATGGTATAAAGTTCAACGTATCCAAGTGCCAGTTTGGAGTGTCGGAACTCTCGTTCCTCGACCATAATACCTCCTCAGCCGGCATTGGAACTCTACCCGAAAAAGTACAATTCATCCTAGACTACCCGTTGCCGAAGACCATCAAAGATCCGAGACAATTTCTAAGACTTATAAATTTTTATCGAAAGTTCTTTCCACACGCTGCTCACAAACAAGCCAAGGTATTAATTTTGTAAAAGGCTCTAACAAAAACGAAATAAAAGGACATACCTTGGACAGAAGATCGACAGGCGTTTGCAGAAACCAAGCAGCAGTTGACTCAGGCAACACTACTTGTGCACCCTAATCCAGACGCTCAGATAGCCTTGTGTGTCGATGCTACGCCATTGGGGGCGCACTTCACCAAATCAACAACAGCAAACTCGAGTTACTTGGTTTTTTCTCGAGACAGCTAAGTGAGGCAGAACAAAAGTACTGCGCGTATGACCGAGAATCGCTTGCTGCGTTCGCTGTTACGAAATATTTCCAGTTCATGCTTGATGGAAGGCAATTTTGCATATTCATTGACCATAGAGGCCATTAACATTTGTCTTCAATCAAAAACCGGAAAAAACTTCTCTTCGATAGACTCGACAACTTTCATTCATTTCACAATTTGCGTCTGACATTCGTTACGTAAAAGGTTCTGACAATCAGGTTGCTGATGCTCCCTCCCGAGTAAACGCTATCGAACTTCCTGGCCAAATCGGGTAACTTGAGTGATGTAGCACCGCACTGGGCAGCACCACCTAGAGATAGAAGGCCTCCACACTCTGCTTGTGACGTCAGTAAGTAGTTCATTTTCCCTCAGAATATTCAGGGGGAAATATTCCTTGCTCGTACCATTGTTGTGAGGAAAAGAAATGATCGGGCTCAGAATTGGAGATTTCCATGCCCCACATCCAATCACTGCGGTTTTTGTGAGCCAATGAGGAAGATTGTACGCCAAAATAAGAAGAAACAAAATAGGATGCTGTGTTTCAAAATGTGGCAAACTTGCTAGGTAGTCTGAATGAGGTTTATGGCAAACAGTGCGGAGGCCTTCTATCTCTAGGAAGTGCTGACTGGGGACCGCTTAACTTAATCGTAAACTTGTATCCGGCCCATGGGCCCGAGCCCCCCCCCCCCACCCCAACATTTTTGAAGAGCCGGCTCGGCCCTCCCAAAAATTCGAGTGGATATGTTTCGCACATATCCACTTGGCTCAGAAAAAACTTTTTGACAAAAAATTTCTCTAAATAGTAGAAATCATCTGCTCGAAATTTTATTTTTTTATTTTTCTTTAGAATCTCAATGCACTTGTTTTTTCTGTGACAATAGTAGTTATGGTGATGCTAGTGCTGGTGGATGTGTCTGGTTGTTATTTCGGAAACATACAGTCATGACTCCTTTCTTTTTTTAGTTATTTAATAGAAGAGAGAGAGACTTTTAGGACATGTTCGGTCGACAGTTGGAGCCAGACTGAACTCCAATACAAGAACACACTAGATAATGCCTAGCCAGTAAGTGGCATAAAAAATATAATAAAAATATAAAAATTGTACAAGACAAGTAGCGCCACAGTACTCCCCCACGAGTCTGAAGGACGGCATATGGCACAATGTACAAAATATGATAATATAGTTACGACGATATGACAGTATAGTTACGACGATTTGACAATATAGTTACGACGATTTGACAATATAGTTACGACGATATGACAGTATAGTTACGACGATTTGACAATATAGTTACGACGATTTGACAATATAGTTACGACGATTTGACAATATAGTTACGGCAACTAATATGGCATTGACATGTGCAAAAAAAAGATTTTGTTCAAAAAATTCAAAAAATACGCAATACGAAAATACTTTATGCACAAATTAATAGTCGAGCAAAAAAAAATAAATTACAAATGATCAAAAATTAGTAAATGTATGTATATGCAAAAACGACTACTAGAATAGATAATAGACATATATAATATACATATAAGAACATTGAAAAATGAAAATTTTTTGCAAAACATAATACCAATTTTCAAAAAATGTTGCAAAAAACAAAAATAATGTTATTCATTTGAAAAAATATGCAAATAAGAATAATATCAAAGAATTCTTATACGAACCGTACGCCCTGATCGAGTTACATAAGGCTGTTTCGGTTCAGTGAACGGTGATTGCTCATTAAAAGTGCAATCAAGCAAAAATGCTGGTTTCAATCTGTCTATTGAGATTTTCGTTAGTTTGCCTTTCATGTTCACTGTATATACTTTTGGAGATCTTTCAATCACTTCATATGGCCCCAAATATGGTTGTTGAAGGGGCTTTCGTACGGTGTCCAGCCGCACGAACACATGGGAAGAAACAGCAAGTTCTTTATGAACGAAAACGTTGTGAGTTCCATGCCTTGAAGTTTGGATCGGACGTAAAGTGTTTATGTGATCTCGTAGAGCGCGTAGAAATTCCGGCTGTGTTGGCTGAGGGTCGGAACTACGGAAGAATTCACCAGGTAGGCACAATGGTGATCCGTAAACCATCTCGGCAGCAGAAGTGTTGATGTCCGGTTTGATGCTGGCTCGGATGGACAGAAGTATGGTAGGTAACACTTCAGTCCAACGTTCCGTGGCATGGCAGCGTATGGCACCTTTGAGCTGCCGGTGGAATCTTTCAACGATGCCATTGGAGGACGGATGATACGCTGTCGTGCGTGTTTTCTGAGTTCCAAGAAAACGAACGAATGCGCGAAACAAATCACTTTCGAATTGTCTCCCTTGATCGGTGGTAACCGATTCCGGAACTCCGAATCTGCTGATCCAACCAGAGTAGAATGTCTCTACAACAGTTTCGGCTTTTTGGTTTTCCATCGGGAAAGCCTCTACCCACCTGGTGTATCGATCCACACAGGTAAGGCAGTAGGTGAAACCCCGAGAAGGAGGAAGAGGACCAACAATGTCGATGTTAATGTGTGAGAATCTGCATTGGGGCAAAGGGTATGCACCGATGGAAGATCGAGTGTGGCGATGCACTTTTGAGCGTTGACACTCGATGCACGCCCTGGTCCATCGTGTGACATCCTTGCGTATTGAATTCCACACAAATCGTTGACGAATAAGGTCTACAGTTGATTTAACGCCTGGATGGGCGAGGTTATGAAGGACCGTAAACACGTGATATCGATGTTTTTCTGGTACGTAGGGACGGATAATTCCAGTGGATAAATCACAAAAAAGTTCTGTACCCTGAGGACCGAATTTGATAGGTTTTATATCGAGCACCCCACCTGGTTGTCGGAGGGCTATTAATTCAGCGTCTGTACTCTGTGAAGTAGCAATAGCTGCGTAATCAATCGAGTCAGGTAAATTAATTTCGGATAATGTGGAAAAAGCATCCGGCTACAACATTTCGCTCACCCTGAATGTAACGAATGTCCGTAGAAAATTGTGATATATACTCTAAATGACGTCGTTGTCTGGGAGAGCTGTTATCATTAACTTTGTGAAAAACATAAGTTAGAGGCCTATGATCACTGTAGATCGTAAATGGTCTGCCTTCTAACATGTGTCTGAAATGTTTAATAGAACTATAAACCGCAAGCAACTCGCGATCATAAGTACTATAGTTCTTTTCAGTTGTGGTTAACTTTCGAGAAAAAAATGAGAGTGGTTCGACGACACCATCGGAAGTTTGTTGTAAAACAGCTCCGAGAGCGAAATCTGATGCGTCGACTGTCAACGAAAGATGAGCATCATGTTTAGGATGAGCCAAAAGCGTGGCATTGGTAATAGCATGTTTACACGTTTCGAAAGCAGCAATAGTTTCCCCCGACCAGGCGATGAGAGATTTATCTTTTTTCTTCTTTCCTTTGCACAAATCGTGTAAGGGAGCCTGGTCAGATGCTGCGTTTTTTAAGAAACGGTGGTAAAAGTTGAGAATTGCTAGAAATCTTCGAAGTTCATCAACCGTTTTTGGTTGCGGATAATTACGAAGAATGTCGACTTTTTCTGGCAAAGGAGAAATGCCGTTGCTGTTAACCAAAAATCCTAAGAACTCTATCTCAGATTTCCCAAATATGCATTTATCAGGATTAAGAATTATACCAAAACTGTTTAAACGTTCAAAAACTAATTCTAGATCTCTAAGATGTTCTTCTTCTGTTGTTGATGCAACTAGTACATCATTTAAATATGCATAACAGTTCAAGTCTCTTAAGACAATATCTATGAACCGTTGAAATGATTGTGCCGCATTAGACAATCCAAAACACATATATAAGTACTCATAAAGTCCGAATGGGGTAATAATGGCAGTTTTTTCAACAGACTCGGGATCTAAAGGTATCTGATGATAAGCCTTAACCAAGTCCAATTTAGAAAAAATGTTTTTTCCCTGCAGACCGTAACTGAAATCATGAACATGTGGTATAGGATATCTGTCTGGACACGTTATAGAATTAAGTTTTCTGTAATCCCCACATAAACGGTATTCTCCATTACGTTTAGGAAAAATGTGTATCGGGCTTGCCCATGGACTTTTTGAAGGTCTCAGTATGCCCTGATCCATTAGCGTTTGAACTTCACGCTTTGCAATAGCAAATTTCTCTGGAGAAAGTCTGCGGGCTTTGGTAAAGACAGGAGAACCTTTAGTAGTAATGCAATGTGTAACGCAGTGTTTTTTAGAAGTAGCCCCAAGCATAGAAGGATTCGTTAGATTAGGAAATTTAGATAAAATTTTCAAGTAGGGCGAATCTCCACTAATGGTCTTTAAGCCTAATGTAGGGCAACTGGCATTGCTACATTTGATTGAAAGTGAAGTCAAACTGTCAATCAAACGAGACTTTTTTACGTCAACTAATAGACCATAATGTTCTAAGAAATCAGCACCTAATATCGGGCGATTAACATCAGCTATGACGAAGGACCATCTAAATAGTCTGCGTAACCCTAAATCCACTGATAAAGATTTGCAACCATACGTAGAAATTTTAGTATCATTAGCTGCGTATAGCGAAAAGTTTGTATCTGCTGCTTTATGTACCTGTGTATCTCGTGGGAAAACCGAAATGCTAGCGCCTGTGTCCACTAAAAAACCAGTACCGGATTTTCGATCATGAACAAAAAGGCGAACTAAACGCCGGCCATCACCTGCTGTCGCCAAAACAGATGGGCCAGTTAGTTTTCCGACCAATCACAGGGTTTAATGCATTTTGATGCTTTTCGACCGAATTTGAAATGGTACCAACAATAAGGTTTACGTTTGGGTGTACCATCACCACTAGACCTCTCTCTAGACCGAGAATTTGAACGAACTCTTCCCTTTTTGTTAAAATTTTTCTCTCTATAGCGGGATAAGCGGTCAACAGCAACGGTCAAAGTCGAAATTTGACTTTGAAGTGATTGCAAGCTGATGGTTTCATTACGGCTGACCTCAGAAATAGTCGGTGTGTGCCCAGTGACTTCGGTAATTTTATCTGCCATTTCTGCTAAATCCGGCAATGTATCCTTACTAACAGAAAGTATCTGCTGTGTATGGATAGGCAAACGTTGTAACCAAAGGGTTTTAAGCACTTCATCTGAAATTTTCTTGCCAGCTAATGTATGCATCTCATGCAACAACTGAGAAGGTCGCTTATCCCCAAGAGTGAGCTCTTGGAGTAGAACTCGTAAGCGGGAAGTTTCCGACAGTGAAAACTGTTGACAAATGCGTGATTTTAACTGGTTGTAAGACTCGTCTGTAACAGGAGCTATGATCAAATTACTAACATATGATAACACTTCAACATCGAGAGCTGTCACAACACAGTGAAATTGCGTTTTAGGATCAGTAATTCCGGCAATTTTAAAGTTCGATTCAATCTGAAGAAACCAAAGATCGACATCGGATTTCCAAATCGAAGGCGCGCGAAAAGAAACACGCGAAAGTTCTAATTCAGAAGACATACCTGTTTCTTCGGTAGCGTTCGGCATATCCAAAAAAAGTTCAGCACAATCCAGGAAGAGAACTGAGGAGATGCCCCCTCAATCAGTCAGCAAACGCACCACACACAGGGGAAAAAAAAAATGCAGCAAGTCGCATATTACGAAGCGAGAAAGAGTAGTTTCGTCTGCGTGTTCGTGGCTGTCAAACATCTGCTTTACGCGGGTCACCAGTACTATGGTGATGCTAGTGCTGGTGGATGTGTCTGGTTGTTATTTCGGAAACATACAGTCATGACTCCTTTCTTTTTTTAGTTATTTAATAGAAGAAAGAGAGACTTTTAGGACATGTTCGGTCGACAGGTGGAGCCAGACTGAACTCCAATACAAGAACACACTAGATAATGCCTAGCTAGTAAGTGGCATAAAAAATATAATAAAAATATAAAAATTGTACAAGACAAGTAGCGCCACATAGTCTTATCTCGCAATTACCCGGCATCCATCGATTCTAAATTGCATCCTCCCAGAGTGCTGCCTGAAGGCACCTCTGGAGATAACTTGGGGGGGGGGGAATCCTTTCTCTTGCTTGTACTGTGGATAAGCTCAACAGCATCTCTTCTTCTTTTGTTGAGTGCGATCTTGGAGATGGGGACATGAGACAAAAGAAAACGTGGAGAGAAAGTGGAAGGAGGTAAAGTGAACAACGATTAAGCTTATTAACAAGATCGAAGTCCTGTAACATTTTCCGAGCCTTCACAACAGAGGTGCCGACATGAAGAAATTAACATTGGGTGGGGCCATTTGGGTGGCCGTCCCGTATATATGGGGCTGAAGCGCATACTCAGGAAACAGAGGACGCACTGCATTGTTTTTCTAAAAATTATTGGGGAGAGGCTCAGCCAACACCCACTGAAAATTCTCTAGTAGGTGTTGGCTGAGCCCCCTTACAAAATGGGGGTCCCCTGGTTGGGGGGGGGGGCTCAAATATCCTCCGCTCCTAGGTTCCGGTGCCTTTGATGAGGAATCCAATAAATAATAGTAAAATAAAATTAACATAAAAAAAGAAAATAAGAAATGAATGGAAAATTTCAAAGCGCCTGAGCCGGGTACCATTGCATTCTAATACTAGGAATATGAAATTTTTTCCATACAAATCAGGGATTCCCAAACTATTTACGTTCGCATCACTCTTAGAAATTTTAAATATTTCAAGTAATGTTGAAGGGAGGTTAAAGGGTGAAATTTGCGCCCTCCCTAGTCCGGCACCCTGAACACTTGCCCCCCAGTTGCAGCCCTGTTTCCAGTACCCCAACACTTGGGTAGCCAGGGCCGGAACTAGGAAAGAAGGCAGTTCTCACAGGCGGAAATCTTGCGGGGGCTGCTAATTCTGGGGAGGGGGAGACGAAAAATACCGTTTCGATCGATTTTTTCAGTGGAGAGGGTGAAAAAATTACATATTCTTCCTCCCAAGACAAAAATGATCCTGTCTCCGTTGAACCGGGCTTTTGGACTGAGATCTTTCGCGAGGATCCCGATTTTTCACAGGGAAGTGCTTGGAACCTGTCATAGGCGTAAACTTGTATTAGGCCAATGGGATCGAGACCCTCCGCCCCATTAATTTTGGAGAGCTGGCTCAACCCCCCCCCCCCTCCAAAAAAAAAGTCGCATGGATACGTTTTCCACATCTAGACTCGGAATAATCACGTCACGTCAGTACAGTGTGTTTCGGCCTTTATACGAAGCTGTGACATGTAAAAAAAAAAAAAATGGCGATTTTTCCGCAAAAACTTTTTCCTGGCCACTTTTCAGGATGCGACTTATTTATCGGAAATTACTGTAATTTTTTATATGTTCCATTGTAAATTAAATTGAGAATTTCTAAAAAGTATGTAGTACTTCTTACTTATGTTATTCAAAATTGTGTTTATTTCGAAATGAAGAATTATTCTCAAGGTTTTAATAAGGTTCCTCCTCTCACGGTCACTTCTTTTTGTCTCGCCGATGACCGCAAAGAGGGGGATTTTGCATACCCTGTTTACGTTCGCAGCACTCAGAAATTTTAAATATCTTGCGGCATCTCAGTCGATCTCAAGGAGTCATTTTTGATGCTCCCTCCCCCCCCCCCCGACAATAAAATGATCTTCACTCCTAGTTACAGCCCGTCCGTGGCATCTAGTGGCGTGTTTACCGGAGAGGGGAGGACACTCAGCGGGCTATAAGCAGGGCTATGGACTGCTACATACTGGAGAAGGGATTCTAGCCTGGGATCTTTGGCGGGCCCCTGAAGCCAAACTTTTAACAGGTAATTTATAAGTAGCATGAAAAACTAAAAATCATACTAATTGTCTTAGGCTCGTAACTAGGCTGCGGCAATCATGATAATGCTCCAGGAACCTGAGCCAAATGGCCCCAACAAAAAAAAAAAAAATTACATTTATTTTGCATATTTCTTAGAATAATCTTTGACAGTTTCTTATTCTGCAAAATGAGAAGAGAAGGGGGGGGGGGACGAACCCCCCTCCATTTTTGAGTATAACTCTTTCAAGGGTGCCCCCCCATGCCCTTCTGCACCGGGGCCCCGAGAAGGCTCGCTATGGCCGTGGCCCCCAGGGCCTAAATTTTTGGGAGAAAGAAGACGGGAAAAGAAAAAAAATCAGTTTCCGAAATTCTTCCAAACATTTGAAAATGTTTTTATTCCATGTATTTGAGGTTTTTTTTTTTTTCATGATTAAGGGACCTTCAGTTGCACCTTAAAGAGCATTTCTATAGGGTTCAGTTTCGGCTGCTTCAATGCGGGTTTTCTGAATACAAGCACCATTTCCTAATTAGAAGGACAGGGAGTATATAGCGTGTCGCCTATGTGGGGAATATGCCACCTGGAGGCATCCCTCCATATGGGGACTCCTGCTGTCTCCGAAAATGAAAACTACAGTCTTTTTGACGCCTCAGGCGCCGGTCAGGGCTTTGGTAAAAGCTTTTTTTTTAAATTTTTTCTCTTCTGTTTCTTTATTTGCGCTTAATGGATGGCCATCAGTGAAACAGGGACGCCGACAGAAGCAGTTCCATAGATGATCCTAATTGGGATATAAAGAAATACGGTGGTGAAAAAAATCGGCTATAGACGGGTTTGGGGTTCTGCAGAATAAGAATAGCTTTGTTTGGAGCCCCTTGAAGAAAACGCCTTGTTTTTCCCTGAAAAAAACCCACAGATGTTGAGATATAGCAAAAATTGCCTCCTCTGACACATCACTCTGAATCTGAGCCTGGGGGGGGGGCGCTAACTACTGTTTTTGCACCGGGTGCCACTAGGTCTAAGACCGGCCCTGTTCCCACCATTTCAAGGAAAATATCCGTAATGTTCTTTCCTTATGAATTCCTGAGTTCAGGTCCTTCTATAACTGCTGCCAGAACTTCTCCTCTTTCTTTTCGAGTAGAAGGTTGGAATGCTTGTTTTATAAACTCATTTGCAAAAGAGTTCCCTTGAATGACTACCTCCATCGTATTAAGAAAGTGGCTAACCCTCTTTGTCTACAATGCAAGGTACCTGAAACACCCTCTCACTTTTTTGTTTTCTTGTATCAGGTTCTCCCAGTACGTTTCTCGACGTTTAGTTCTCTTTCTCCACCAGTTAGTTGTTGGTCTGAATTCTGTTCAGCCAAGCCTGAAAGTATTATCTGTAGCTTTGAGAAGTTTGTTATCCATAGTCAACGTTTCTCGTGAGTTTTTTTTTCCTTTTCCTCCCTCTTTCCTTCTCTCTCGTTTGGTTTTTTGTTTCTTTTTCTGTCTTGATTGTTTGGTTCAGTTTTGTTTGCACCACTGAGTAAACTTTACTTATAGCTCAGTGGTTTCCACACACTCATCCAGGGACTCCATATCATAATATCATTTTAAAGTGGCTTAGCATCGTTCTTTAAGCCTGAAGAATTTTTCTTCATCTCATATAACATCTTCATCTGCGTTTATTCGTCTGGTTTGTGTTTTTTTTTATATCCTCCTCAAGAAGAGAGAAGAATGGAAAATGTTGGAATTCCTACGTTTCCTGTGTTTATGGTGGCTTTTCTGTTAGTATATTTTTTATATGTTCTATGCTTTTTGCAATATTTTTCTCAAACAGGGGATGGTCCGAAGGCATAAAACCCTGTATAATTAAAGAAGAAGAAGGGGGGGGGGGAGAAGGGGGGAAGTGATGTGTGCTTCTGATTGCGGTTTCGATTGCATTTCTAATTTTGGTCGACCTCATATTTATCTAACTTGTTATTAGTCATTGTGAGTGGCGTTTCGTTGCAATGAATGCCTCAAGAAATTTAGTTGCATACACATGATTCAACATATCCGATGTTTCACAGGCTGAGTATTCGATGTTTGCATTGTTGCTGAATTTTCGTTAATCAAGTAAAGGGTTTTCAACATTTTTTAATAAAAGGTATTTTGTTTCATTTTCACAAATTTTTAATTATATAGCGCATCTCTCTACAGAATGATTTTCACTGATCCGGATGAAACCTATGCTGTTATAGTTTATTTTTTCAATATTATACATAAAATTGTAGCTGAGATTCAAAATCGAATCTGAATTCGTTAAGCAGCCATTCCATTCAGTTTTTTTTAAATCATTAGAGATTATTGAAAATCTTATTTTCCTCTTCTTAATGTATGATTTTCTAGCTTTTCTAATTTGAACGAATTGTGATTGAAATCTGAATGTCTCTCTGATTTTCCTATTAACCCGTAAATGGTGTTGTGAGAATTCTGTGCATAAGTGACGTCGTGGTGCCATTTCGCCTCCAGCAAGTATTGATTTATTTACAAAATCAACAAAAAGATTTTTCATAAAAGCAATGGGCAAGCACTTCATTGATTAATTAACCCCCTAACTGTCGATGGAATCTTACATGATCCGCTCCTCAGTGCCACCTTTTTTCAATCACAAAGAGTTAAGGCATTTATATATACACCCGTGGCAGTTAAGGTGGTTAAGTCACTAAAAATTTTTTTCAATTTTCTTTAATTATTTTCTCAAAATGATCTTTTACTGAGGAAATGTAAGTTGTAAGGAAATGTAATTACATCTGAAGGAAATGGGTCATGAAAAGGCATGCATGAGTTTTGTAATCTTTTGTAATTGGATAGGTTCTTTTTCCCACAAATGAAAAAGACACCTGACCTGAACACACAGCAATGAGTCTGGAAATTGTCCTAAACGATAGTCCTCATCTCTCTCGTCATTTAGAGTAAGGTTAATTTGTAAGCATTATCATAGTGTATGCTTATTTGTGCGTTTTATTGTATTATTTTATTATATGATGATTATTGTTTTGTGTGTATTATTTATAATTAGGGCTCAGATTTTTATGACGTGTCATATTTTTTTATGTCAAGTCATACTTTTTTTATGACAAGTTATATTTTGGGCATTTCAAGCGATCAGTCATATTTTAGGAATTTTCAAGCAATCTGCCATATTTTAGGAATTTTCAAGTAATCAGTCATATGTTTTAGTCATTTTATCAGCGCAAATTTTAATCTGTAGGCATTACTTGTGAGATGTTTACAATGAATTTTTGACTTTTTTTTTTGGAAAAAAACTTTTGCATTCCCAGTGGCCACTTGTTCTTCAAGGATCCTTTTGATATGTTTCTGAATGGCACGCCTAGCACTTGTGAAAGATGTTTTTCATTCGGGCACTCAAAATCTTTGCATTCAATGCATTTTTGTCATGCCTAAACACAGGAAGTTTTGTCAGCAGGGGCAGACTTGGTTTTACCCCCACTCCTTTTCACTGTCGAATTATGTTTGAGGTTATGTTTTAGCATTATGTTTTGAGGTGAATTTTTTTTCTTCAAATTTTCCCCCGTAAAATTGCCACTTCCTCAAGTTTGGTAGTTGCCCCCCCCCCTTTTCCCTTTTTTCAATCCTGACACTACCTAAAGTTAATGTTCAAAGTAAGTTACAGGATTTTATCCAGGACTTTGGGGAGAATATTTTCAGCACTGATGGTAGCTGCTGTGCGGTCATGTGGGCATCGTGAGGGATTTGCATTACAAGGACCTGGGACCAAGTCCCACTGGTGGAACAGTGATGGATGGCTGAAGTTTTTTTTTCCCTGTCTTTTTCTAGCTTAATTTCTTTCTTCTGTCTTTTTCTTGCAACAGATCCTACAACCATGGTCACAACCAAAAATAAAAATTGACACTCTCTCCTGAGGCAAGTACGGGTACCCATTTTGTGTGGCACCCCATTCTTGTAATCCTGGTAGAAAAAAAGCAAACTTGGCGTCCTTCCTGGTTCAGCACTTGGGCCACCACACCCCCCTCTGCTTTTCCCTAGTTGCGGCCCTGCTTACAACTCTACAAATATTCAAGCATTACCCTTCACTCACAATTCAAAACACAGATGGCAGCACTAACTTCATGCTGAACTCTAGATATGCATGCAGACATATAGGTATATCAGGTTACGAAAAGAACATATATACATACACTTTCGGCCAACTCACATCAGAAAGCGGATAAAATGGCAGTAAATTGCCCAATGACAGTGCACCAGAGTTGTGCTCTGTGTAAAAGAAGGACCGATGTATCATACTATATCACCATATATAACCACTATACTGACCGTATATGACGACTATATCATATTTTGTTAAATATGTTGAAAGTTCCAGCAGAAAACCAATTTGATGTGTACAGCAACATTACAATTCAGCTTGAGAAACAATCAACAAGATTGCTGATAGTAGACTCCTGCTTTATGACAAGCCTTCTCCAAATATTGCTTCATAGGATAAGTTTTATTAAATTTTCAAACTTTTGCAAAGTAGTTTCCTCAAATATTTCTCTCGTAGAAGAAACTAAACAATAGCAGTTTTTTTAACATGAAACTGCATCTCATGAAATTCAGTGTGATTCTAGAATGTACTAAAAAACAGTTAATGTGCATAAAGTAGGCATTGTTTTCATTTGAATATGGTGAGAGAATTTTTATTGCAATGGTAAATTGATGTATAGGTATATCAGGCTTATTTTTTAACTTAACATGATAAGAAGCAATAATTGAAAAAGAAGAGATGAAATAGTGGGAAAATTATAAAGCCATATTTTTTTTAATTTTAAGGTTATATTTTCATGGGTTTTCAAAGTCATAAATGCTTGCATATTCTCAAGACTTTTAGGTCATAAAAATCTGAACCTTATATTATTATTGTTCTGTATTATCGATTGAATGTCATTTTTATGTGAATGAATAATTGTGGAATGATTCATCTAAGTTTCCATTATTTCCTGTGGGGAAGTTTGATTCAATATGTGTGAGGGAACAAATTAATTATTAATTCGTTCTGTGATCATGCTCGTTATCCAGCGTTCCACTGTGCAAAGACCACAACAGGCAAAATGCCCAATGAGGTGGCTTAAAGAAAGATGACCATAAAAAATATGGATGTCAAATATATCTAAAATACAGTAAAACCTTGTTAAGTCGTCACACTCTGGTTAAGTCGTCATTTTTCTTCAGGCCCTTCCACCTCTCATAGACAACAATGTTATTAAACCCTCGTTTACTCGTCGCTAATTTCGGTTAACGCGTCACTATGAAAAAGTTTGAGAAAGAGGAACAGACTATTTTTATGGCTCCCATTAAAAAAAGAGCTTATTAACAACATTGCCATATGCTTAAAAGTTACCATAAAATCCTATATACCCAAACAGAACAGTTTAAGTAACGAAAGTTACGCTGGCAAGTTCATTTGCAGACTAAGGTTTTTGGGGACTGTTCAAGCTAGATCTCATTTCTGCATGGGCTCTACTGGAGAAACTGCAAGACACCTAGGCTCTGTTGCAAGAAGCAACGTAAGCACTTCGCTCGCCCCATGGGGGGGGGGGGACCAGGGCATCTCCGGCAAAACCAAAATTTATTGATATCTCAAAGATTACATGTAGTGCAAGGAAATCAAAAATTATGTAAATCGAAGAATCAAATTAATCAAGTTGAAGTCAAAGTGCAACACACACACACAGCTACGGATAATAAATTATCATAGAAAGCATGGACTCTACTAATTTAGGGCTTGAAATTTAAATAAAATATCTTTATTGAAAAAAATCAGACATTTTTTCCCAAGTTGAGGTCTTCTGTTTACTTTTCCCTGCCCCTTTCACTCCGCTTAAGCCTTCATAATTTTTCAATAACTTGAGGTGAAGACTTATCAAGGTTTTACTGTATATCAAAAATACAGCAACCCAATAAGAGCAATAAAAAAAAAATACAGCAGCCCAAAAACAGAACAATTATAAAAAAAAATATAGCAACCCGAAAATAAAGCAATAAAAAAACCAATTGTTGTTGTTAGAAACCATCAAGTCCATTACGACTCTTGGTGACTCTATAGCTCATGGCTCTCCAAGCTGGTCTGTCATTCACAGTATGTCTCATTAGTGCTAACTTCATTCCGGTACTCTCATGGACAGAAATACGGAATACCAGGGCATCATCCCATCATCATCAATGGTGGAGTTAACTGATATAATGTATATGCATATATATGAATTGACATCATCATCATCATGTCCCCCAGCTTTCATTATCGTGCCACTTCAGCCTTTCAAGTGTATCTTTGCTTATGAGTGCTCGGTCTGCCTCTTCTTTTTCTTCAATTTTTCCAAGCATTATTGTTTTTTCTATTGAGCCTTCCGTCATTCATATCCCTCCAGACAACTGAGGTCTTCTAGTGTAAACATTTTCAAAAAATCCAGTCTCTGTTCATAGCTTAAGCCTTGTGTGCTATCAGGAGAATGCGTGGCTCTTCTGTGCAACCCCTGAACCACGTCAATGTCTTTCTGTAAGTATGGTTTCTAAAACCATATGGCATACTCCAATCCAGGAAGAACTAAGCCTTGAAAAGTGGAAGGTCACTTTAGGAAAATGCAAAGAGACCTTTTTGACAATGAAACTGAGTATTCTGTATGCTTTTTTGGCCACTGCTGAACAATATTCAGAAAACCATCGTCATCAGCAAAAAGTTGCTCATCTATGAGAATTCCCAAATCGCTGCTCCTAGTTGCATCTGGAATATCACCGCCATCCAACTCGTAAGTGAAACATGGGTTGTTCGAACTAAAATGAGCAACCATGCACTTGTCAATGCTGAAAGTGATGTTTCGATCATTAGCCCATAGTGCGATCATATTCAAGTTTGTCTGGAACCTCTCCCTGTCGCTTTGATTTCCAACTACCTCCTATGAGTTTCATATCACCTGTGAATTTGCTCACAATCCCATCAATACTTTGATTGATCTTATTGATTAAAAGTGAAAAAGAATGGGACCAAGGAGTCCTTTAGGGACTCCACTTTCCACAACTGTCTAATTAGAAAATTTTTGTTAACTATAACCTATTGTAACCCATCTCTTAACCACGATTCTATCCAATTCAGCAAGTTGCCTCCAATCCCAATCTCATGCAAATGCTTTAAGAGTCTACCATGTTAAACCTGATCTAATGCATTTTGGAAATCAGAATGAACAATGTCAACATTTTTTCATTTTTCCAAAGGCTTAGTTATATGATCATAGAAGCAAAGGAGGTTGGTTACACATGACTTCCCCTTCCTGAACACATGCTGATTTTCCAACATTGCATTATTCTTGTCTATCCTCTTCACCAATTGCCTTTTGATAATAACTTCCAAAATTTTTGAGGGAGGGCTAATCAAACTCACTGCACAATAATTTCACACGGTTTCTCTACCTTTTTTAAATATTGGAACCATATTAGCAAGCTTCCAATCCAAATTGAGGACGATACCCTCATCAACACTACTCCTGTAAATCTGTGCAACTGGTTTCAGCAGTTCATTAGCATATTTTCTAAGGACCCTAGGAATATATTATCTGGTCCTGGTGCTTTGCTTGCATCTACATTTTTTAGAAGTTTTAGAACATCTGCATCTTCTACTTGAATTTCGTTGAGGACTTTATCACCTCATGACACACCTGTACTTTGGATATCACCTTCACTATTAAAAACTTACATAGACACAAGCAAGATGATACAAAAGCTGCAGACAACACAAAGGAGCATGGAAAGACGTATGTTAAGCATCACAAGGGGAGAGACAGAAAACGAATAACTTGGATAAGAAGCCACACAAAAGTATACGATATCATGGAAAGAATTAAACATTTCAAATGGAAATGGGCTGGACATATTGCAAGAACACATGACAACAGATGGACCGCAAGTATTCTGGATTGGTACCCTGTGGTATTAAACATCCAAGAAGGTGTCCCCACTTAAGATGGATAGACGAGATCCAAAAAGTAGCTGGAGTCAATTAGATGGCAAAATCATCAGACTGGTAAATTTAAAAGGAAAAATGAAAAAATTTAGAGGAGACATTCATCCAGCAGTGGATCGAAAATGGATGATGATTAAAAACTGATGCGAAAAAGTCATTGAAAGCACTACCCATGCCTAGCATTCCCTAAACCCACCTATCGAGAGGGGGGGCCTTACATCCATTATTGCTGTACCTGAAAAATGATTTCAGGTCAGAGCCACTGTTTATCTGCCAACCTAGGCTTAACTTCGTTTTTACTATATTCTTTATAAATTTCTTCAGCACCCTTTTTTCAGTAAATGATGATGGGTTACTTTTTGTACTCTCTGAATGCCCTCTCTTTTCAAGATAAAAATTACACACACACGCTATCTGTAAACCAGAGGGAGTGTGATGAACAAACTTACTTTTTATATGAAGGGTCCTTTTCATAAAGGGTATGACATGCAAAACAGAGGAGAGTTTTGTCTTGAAGTCTTCCCAGTGACATACCACACCTACTGATTCTAACCAGTCTTTAAAAATTATTGCTAACCGTTCTTCGATAACAAGGAGCCATTCTTTTGTTGTTAAGTTTATCCGTGAAGAAACTACAAACAAAGCTAACAACCAGGTGATCACTAAAAGAAAAGTTGTCTCCAACCGAAACATGTTCAACAAGATCATCGGAACTAGTGAAAATCAAATTCAAAATAGAAGTTCCCCTAGTAGCTTCTGACAAGGGCGTAGCCAGGGGGGGGGGGGGACTTGGGGGTCTGGCCCCCCCCCGAAATGTGAGAAAATGACCGAAAAAAGGGAAAAAGATGGCCAAATCCATTGTTCTGTCACTTTGGTCCCCCCCCCCGAAATGAAAGTGGTCCCCCCCCCGAACGAAATTTCTGGCTACGCCCCTGGCTTCTGATACCTACTGATACAAAAAATTATTGAGCACAAACTTGAGAAAATCTCGCTTATATTTATCTCTTGCCAATGGGTTCTCCCAATCTATACCTGGATAATTAAAATCCCCTAATATTACCACCCGCTTATGTTTACACATGTAAGAAATTTCTCCATGAAGCTTGGAGATGAATCTGGATCACGATTCAGTGGGTTATAGCAAACTCCTACAACAAGCTTATGACACTTGTGACACTTTTAATTTTCAAGCTCATTTCATGTAAATCAAGACTCCACCACACTTCCTATCAGATTTATTTCTTACAAAAGTATTGTATCCTGACATGTGTAAGAAGGATTCATCTCCCATCTCTATCGTTTGCCCAAGATTCTGTAATGACTACAAGGTCTAGGCTAGTGTTTCCCATTTTTTTCTTTGCTATGCCCCACTTAAGCATCTTGTAAAATCCTGATGCCCCTAATAAAAGCCATGGGGGGGGGGGGGGAGATATATGGCTTAAGATAATAGAAAATTGTAAAAAAGTTAAAATATTGGAATTTTTTTTTTTTAATGCTGTTTCAGTCTATTTGTGTAAATTTGAAAATGTTTTTGAAGGTTAAAAACTTGAAATTTCTTTGGAATGATTCTCTCTGTGCTCGTCCGAAACCTTAAAATTAGCCAGTGTATTGTCCCCCCCCCCCCAGAATTCACGTGCAGGAAGCCCAAAACCTGGAAAGCCCTATAACCTGGTCAAAAGCACAAGTTTTCAACCTTTAACAATGTGCAGGCAAAAAAAAAATCCATGAGCCCAATATGGTCAATAAGTCATACTGTGATATTTTGATTCTAACATTAGCGTCTTAACAGGTAAACCCAACAGGGCTTTGAGGCAAATAGGGAGCCTTACATTACTGGAGAATTTCGCTTATTCTGAGATAATTTTTTCATTTAAATATGAGTTTTCATCTATACTTAAATTATGTCCTCATTCAATATGATGATTCATTAATTTGTGAATTATTTTTTCATTGAATATGAATTTCTTTAATTCGGAAATTATTTTTCATTGAATGAGGAATTTTCATTAATCTCAAATTATTTTCCCACTGAACATTAATTCTGAGAAATTATTTTTTCATCAAATACAAAATTTCATAAATTATGATTGCTCCCTTAAAAAATCAAATTGCCCCCTTAAAAATTACATTGCTCCCTGTGGGGCATTAGCCGCAAGTTGGAAATCATGGGTCTAGGCCCTCCACAGCTCTCATAGTTTCTAAAAAAATCTCTCTTATTACCCAAGCTCCCGGCATTATTTAATTGTCTTACAAAATACCCAAATACAAATTTACATTTTTGTGTGCAATATGTATATAAATAAATAAATATATATGTATTTATTTCAAGATTGCAAAAGTTATATTTATATTTTCAGAGAAATTGCATAAGAGTAATGGTGAAAGTCACAGTTGTTGGTGCTGGTAGACTGGGGTTAAAGATTGCTGGTAAGAGATAGGGGGAATGGAAATATAATTTTATAAATTAGTTGTTTATTTTTATTTCTTTATTTTATTTTCAAGCTTAGATTTATAACTCTACAGATGGTGAAATGATTAAAGATTTCAGTTTGACAAAGTAATAAAGTTTTAAGGTGTTTGAATAGGTTATCCTAAAAAGTTCTGAGAATTTTTGGCAGGTGTATATTTCAGCTGTGTGTAAAACAGGGGTAATTGCGTACAAAATTATCTATTCTATTAGAATCTACTGAGATGACCATTCTAGCCTTTATTGTACAGTGAAACCTGTATGAAAAGGAACATCGAAAGACTTAAATTATTTCGTTCCAGACAGGTTTTCGTGTTATAAAGGTGCATACAAAAATATGTGCAGTAATTTATTTGTCATTTGGCAAAACTTAAATTTTGAGAATATGACCCTAACTACTATAAACCAACGAGCATTAAACAGAGACACGCATATTATTATTTTGAATTTTTTCATGTTTGCAGTTTCAAATTACTGTAAATTCGATATTTCATATTCAATGCGCAAAAAGCTACACTTCCATATAAAACATTTTCCTGAATGGCAATAGAATGAACCCTTTTGTCAAAAATGAAAAATTTTTAATATTTAAAATAAAAAATTGAGAAATATTGTGTACTTTTTTTAAAAAATAGTGGTAATGAGATCAACAACCCCACTAACGTTTGTGGAAGAAAGATTCTACATCTATGTAACACTTAAATTTTGCTTTTCTCTTGCGTCTTTGACCTGCATTCTTGTGTTTAAATGCAAACTAAATTGTGAACAATAATACAGTCTCCCTCACTTATTTTTCTCCCAAAATAGTTGGAAATTAAAATGGAAATTATCAACATTTTTTCAAAAAACAGGAGTGTTTTCTGACAAAAGCTGCCATTTACATCGTAGATGAAATGCTAAACAGATCTTTACTAAATTTTGAATCATAAATCTGCTTTTTTCCACCCAAGCCCAACCCCTAACTTCCAGAAAGTTAAGGTAGATAATAAACATTCATTGCTTTTCCAAGAAGTAAAAGGGTTTCCTAACAAAAGGGGGGGGGGATCCGTGCAACTTATCTTCCTCTCATTCGAAAGACAAAAACTTGTACTTAGACAAAAAATTCTTTCCATTTTAGTTGTTTTTAAATCTAAAATTTGACTAAATATTCCTTCCGTTTTTCCACGTCAGACAGTTTCTATCTTAAAGAAGTTTCCCATGATTGAAAAAGCATTAATTATCCACTAGGCTATTTTTCTGCTCTGTTCAAGACAGGTTTCCATCTCATACAGTGTCTGTCTTAGACAGGTTTCACGTAATTAATATATTTCAACTATTTTTTAACAGGGAACTTCTATATGGGGTTCTAATATGGGGTGATGTTTTTAGAAGTTTTAAATCTGGAAATTTCTTGGTTCACAAGTTGTTTGAGTTAGAAAAGGCTTGAGTTTTCGCTCTGCATACATAGCTTAAGATACATATTGGATAAAAAATAGAGTAGGCCTACATAGGTCAGAATTTTCACTGTTTGAAAGACCTTCATGGGATGAACCTACAAACTTGACAAAAATTAATAATACAAATTTTTTATGGAATCCTTAATAAGTGATTTACATTATACTGTCATTTTCTAATATTGTTGCAAATAAGCTTTGTACATCAGAGAGTTTTCATGATTTTATTTAAGGCCCAATAATCATTATCCAGCAGTTTTTCTGTTAACAGTTTAAAATTTAAAATATTTCAGGAAACCTTGCTTATTGTGGGCATGATGTTCAAGTATATGACAGTGATTCAGAAGTGCTTGAGAAAGTGAATTCAAGACTTCAAGAAGATAAGACAACTCTGATAGAAGATGGAGTGTTGAGAACTCCTGATTTTATAGTATGAACAGTTAGTATTTAGCTTAACCTAAGGACAAATAGAATAAAAATGTTTTGAGAAAGGCAGTGATTGAAATATTTGTGTGAAATACACACAGATGTTATACAATGTTGCATTCTGTTGACTTTTGTCCAAGCTAAGATTATATGAAACACTTTACATTTTATTTCATATGGTCATGTTGTTTCATGCTCATTTTGATAAATAAGTGTCATTGAAACAATTTATGTTCAAAATGCTTAGTGGTGTTTCCTTTCCCATAAATGCTGTCAGTCATTCATTGTGTAAAAGATATGAGCGTGTTAGTCAATTTTGTTTTGTGAAATCAAGTAAAATATTTCAGTGCATAGATAAGATTAACAGGTCTTCTAATTCATGTTTCTTTTTTCCCCCAAAGGGAAAACTGCATTGCATAAAGTACTTGGAAGAAGCATTACAGTCTTCAGACTTCATATTTGAAGCAGTACCTGAGGATTTGTCATTAAAACAGGAAATTTTTGAACGTAAGCAAAAAAGTGTTGCTTTTAATTTGCAATCAAAAACTAGCTTCAAGAGTTTGATCCTACATACATGAGTTTTAAAAACTATTTCATCAGCAGTATGCTTGAAAGCTAACTTGAGGATGCAATAAAAATTAGTTTTAGCCTCCAATGAAAGATTGGTTTAATTTTTAAAAAATAATATACACTGCTGGCCACCCAAATTGCAACACCAAGAAAGACAAGAGATATCGCAACAATATTTATTTTGTAGATAACATGTTGACCAAGCATCAAATGATTAAATTTATAGACTTCTGTGAAGTGTGGTTCCTGCCAAAATCAGTAGCTAGAGTAGCCGCCATTGTTGGAGATCACCGCTGCCACACTCCTCGGCATTGATTCAAAGAGACTTTGGATGTGTTCTTGGGGTACAGCAGACCAAGCAGCTTCCACGCGTTGCCAAAGTTGATCTGGTGTGGCAGCTGGGGATGTAATCTGGGTCAATCGTTGAGCAACCATGGACCACATGTTTTCTATCGGCGAAAGATCCGGAGAGCGAGCTGGCCAGGGAAGCAATTCAATCTGGCGATTGACGAAGAACCTTTGGACAATGCGTGCCATGTGTGGTCGCGCATTATCCTGTTGAAATATGGCTGTGGGCAAGCCCTGAAGGTAAGGAAGGACAACTGGCTCCAACACCTCGGAGATGTAGCGCTGCCTTTTTAAAGTGCTGGCAATGTGTACTAGAGGAGTGCAAGAGTGATATCCAATACCGCCCCATACCATAATACCCGGTGCAGGACCAGTGTGGCGGTGCATAACGCAGCTGTTCAGCATCCTCTCTCCACGGTGTCTCCAGACTCGAATCCGACCATCGTGGTGTTGCAGACAGAAGCGTGACTCGTCAGTAAAGACAATTTCATTCCATTGTGCTGTCCACATCCTTCTTTCATCGCACCATTGGCGGCGGAGACGTCTGTGGTTCTGCGTCAAGGGTAGACGAAGCAATGGACGTCTTGCGGACAGACCACTCTGCTGTAAACGGCGTTGAATGGTACGCGCAGAAACTGGATGATGCGGTACAGACTGAATGTGTTGTGCTATGGTTCATGATGTGGCTGAGCGATCCATCACTGCCATACGCACAATACGCCTGTCATCACGTGAAGTGGTGCACTGAGGTGGATGCGATCGAACACGTCGGTCCGTCGTACCCTCCTGCATCCAACGATCACATATCCGCATTACAGTTGTTTGGTTTCGTCCAACACGACTACCGATTTCCCTGAAAGATAATCCACAATCTCGGTAGGCCACTATCCTTCCTCTGTCGAACTCGGATACTTGATCAAAAGATGATCGCTGTTTTCTACGAGGCATAATTGATCGTTTTTTTGAAAAAACCACAAGAAAAACACAATTGCCGTACTTCAAATCGTCGGAATCTCCAAGCCTTAAATAGCGCTTTGAAGTGGCGCCACAGGCGCGCGTGATGTGCGTCTGCGCTGAAATTCTAATCATTTGCATATCTCACCTCCGCTAATGTATGTTGTAAATTTCATATTATTTGCATGCTTCCTTCAGGGTGTTGCATTTACGGTGGCCAGCAGTGTACATCTACTATACTGATGAAAAAAAATTGCTGGGTACAATGTTCCCTCTTAACTTCATTGATGAGCAGCTGCACATAGGCAAAATGTTCCAGTGCATATACCGGTAGAATCACTTTAACTGTTAATGATGCATATAGTTGCATTTCACATGTCTTATTATGCAGATTAATTGGTCAGTGCAAGTAAAAAAAAATTTTGTGCGGAAAAAATCCAATCTTCAAAATCAAATGAACTGATCTGCTGCAATGTATAGTTGAGCAGAATCTTTGCAAAGTGTTACAACAAGCCTCATCCTTACCCTTTGAATATATTACACTATAAAGTTGATTCAAAATGTTGAGGTGTGAGAGAATAGACTCTGTAAAAATTATTGTAGATGTGTTATCTTTGTCATTTTTGTTTATAAACCTGAAAAAGACCACAAGCTTTATAACTTAAAATAACTGGATTGTAATTCTTTTGTTGCTCAACTTCTGTAGCAGAAATAGTTTCTCTTGATTTGTACTATAACTTTTTTTATTTTGTTGGTAGATTTCAGGAACATCCTATATATTTTACAAATGCATATGAAAATAACTAAATAAATAAAATGTAAATGCACTCAACATAAATTTTGAAAATATATTTTTATAGCCATATTTTAATTTCATTATATGAACTTAATGCCAAATATATAGACAAAGTTCATTTTCTGTTTTCAAACATTTTTGTTTTTGCAGGGATATCCATATTCTGCAAGCATGATGCCATAATAGCAACAAATTCTCTTAGTTTTCATTGTGATAAGGTAGCAGAACGAGCGAATCGTAAAGAAGTAATCACAATTACTTTTTACTCCCACTAATTTACCATTAAAACCAACTTATTGACAATTTAATAATACCAGACAAATTCTTGAGCATACATTAAGCTAGTGTGAATTTTATTTTTTACATGAATGATATAATAATTAAGGCATTTGATCTTGGGTACTCTGATAAGGTATCCTAACAAGAAAATTACGAAGAAGTAATCTCTCCGAAGGTTTTTTAACAACTGGCTGTTGCAAAGATATATTTTGGAAAGAGAGAAAATTCAACTGCCCCTGCGGGGAATCGAACCCACTGCGGGGAGTCTGGTCCAGCCATCCATGTAAGGTTCCTTTCAGTGTACACGAGCTCCAAGGAAAGATTGAGAGATTCGGTGCCTCTGTAGTCTAGTGGTCTAGGGTGTTCACCTGGAAAGTAAAAGGACGTGGGTTCGATTCCCCGCAGGGGCAGTTGAATTTTCTCCCTTTCCAAAATATATCTGTGCAACAGCCAGTTGTTAAAAAACAACTGGTTGAGTGCAACCACAGGTTTCATTGTAAATATTGTTCGTCTTGATGGGTATTATCACCATCAAATTTTTTTCTAAACAGTTCACAAACATCCTGCATGAGTATTTAATTATGAAAAAAAAATTGTGTAATAAAACTTTTTAATTAATAAATCATGACTATGCAAATTAGTATGGCTTATTATGAGAAATCATTAATTGCACCAGTCAAATGTGAAAGTTAAATTACATGAATTTTATATTGGATAACTCAAACTATGACTGAATAATAATAAAATTTACAGATCGATCATATTTGCAATAATTTTATGATGCAACTAAATTATTCTGTTTCCATGAATTTTTTTTTCAATATATTCTATTATTAGTTTTCTCACATCATAAAATTATGCTCCATTACAATGTATTTTTGAATTGTGTTATATCATCATTGTACTTAACTTTTTCAGAGATGTTTGGGTTTGCGTTTCCTTTTTCCTGTTTATTACATTCCTGAAGTAGAAGTTACTCCTGGAACACATACTTCTGTTTCTGCACTCCAAAAAGGCAAGTATGCTATTTTCCGTATAAATTTAAGATTGTGTATTTTTTTCCCATGAAATTCTGACAATTGGACTATCAATTACATCCCAATTCATGAAAATACAGTGATATTCTATCAAAGTTGGGAATGTATTCTGTGCTTATATAATTTTGGTTATAACTAGCAGTCGGATAAATTTCAATGTGTATAGGGTTGTGCATCATCATTGTGTTTGACATCCCCCTCCCCCCCAATGCTGCAACACATACATGGTTCGTTATTTACTTATTATTTTTTTATTGGTTTCTTTCTTTTTTCATTGAAGAAAATACATTTTAAAACATTCGTATGATTTTTTTTATTGTTGTAAAATGATGTTATGAGAGTATTCCTGTGAAACTAATGTTGCAATACAGTGAAAGAGTCTGGTATAACAAGTATGACTTATAGTGAGAATCTCGCTATAATGATTGTGTTGTGAGTGATAGTCAAATAGAGCTAATATTAAAGATACAAAAAAAAAATGGTTATAGCGAGTTGATAACTGTGAAGCTTTCGCTATGGTGACAACAAAATTCTCAACAGAGTTTGACAGAGGAAGGATAGTGGCCTACCGAGATTGTGGATTATCTTTCAGGGAAATCGGTAGTCGTGTTGGACGAAACCAAACAACTGTAATGCGGATATGTGATCGTTGGATGCAGGAGGGTACGACAGACCGGCGTGTTCGATCGCATCCACCTCAGTGCACCACTTCACGTGATGACAGGCGTATTGTGCGTATGGCAGTGATGGATCGCTCAGCCACATCACGAACCATAGCACAGCACATTCAGTCTGTACCGCATCATCCAGTTTCTGCGCGTACCATTCAACGCCGTTTACAGCAGAGTGGTCTGTCCGCAAGACGTCCATTGCTTCGTCTACCTTTGACGCAGAACCACAGACGTCTCCTCCGCCAATGGTGCGATGAAAGAAGGATGTGGACGGCACAATGGAATGAAATTGTCTTTACTGACGAGTCACGCTTCTGTCTGCAACACCACGATGGTCGGATTCAAGTCTGGAGACACCGTGGAGAGAGGATGCTGAACAGCTGCGTTATGCACCGCCACACTGGTCCTGCACCGGGTATTATGGTATGGGGCGGTATTGGATATCACTCTCGCACTCCTGTAGTACGCATTGCCGGTACTTTAAAAAGCCAGCGCTACATCTCCGAGGTGTTGGAGCCAGTTGTCCTTCCTTACCTTCAGGGCTTGCCCACAGCCATATTTCAACAGGATAATGCACGACCACACGTGGCACGCATTGTCCAAAGGTTCTTCGTCAATCGCCAGATTGAATTGCTTCCCTGGCCAGCTCGCTCTCCGGATCTTTCTCCGATAGAAAACATGTGGTCCATGGTTGCTCAACGATTGACCCAGATTACATCCCCAGCTGCCACACCAGATCAACTTTGGCAACGCGTGGAAGCTGCTTGGTCTGATGTACCCCAAGAACACATCCAAAGTCTCTTTGAATCAATGCCGAGGCGTGTGGCAGCGGTGATCTGCAACAATGGCGGCTACTCTGGCTACTGATTTTGGCAGGAACCACACTTCACAGAAGTCTATAAATTTAATCATTTGATGCTTGGTCAACATGTTATCTACAAAATAAATATTGTTGCGATATTTCTTGTCTTTCTTGGTGTTGCAATTTGGGTGGCCAGCAGTGTATTACTTATCATTGTGCATGCTCTTTGTAACTATTACTCTCAGGTGCTTCTAACAAATAGACACAGAAAAGTCAAAAATTTATTCTCGCTCCCTATTTTCATGCCTTCCCCACCATACAGGCTTTGTGACAATTTTATTTGTTTTTTGTCTTTCTCAGTGACTAGGAGACCACGTTACTACCAGGGCTTATTTGACCAGAACTTGCATTTTAAAGTCTCTAAGCAAATTTTGCTAAAAATGTTATGATTAGCGGGAAATGTTAACAAGTTTACACAGCCATGGAGAAATGAGCAATTATTGAGAATTTTAATTGTTCTGCCAGTCCTCTAAATTTTTTTAAGAATGCAAAAGACATCCTGTAAAATCAACTGTAATACCTCCTCCTCCTCCTAACCAGATCGTCGCCCAGTTCTCTGTCTCAATCAAGAACTATGAGCAAGTGAGCAAAGAATACCTGGGCAAGTATTTTACAAGCTGTAAGTGTATGTAAGGTTGCCAGATTCCAAAACTGAAAAAGCAGGATGCCTGCATGCGCACAATTGGTGACATCACTTTTTCCAACTTTCACAACAGATGGCATCACCATATTGAAAAAAAATTGATCACCACAATAATTTTCCCAACTGAAACAGAACTCCTAACAAAAAGCAAAAACATAAAAAAAGGATCAAATACTGATTTGTTTCCCTTCTCTTATAATATTGTTCTCACTGTCTGACCAGCTTTATTGCTTTGCAGTCCTTGGCTGGAGCACGGACAGCCTTTTTTATGTTTCCTGGAGGAAGCTAGGCCATGGTTAAGGCCTTAGCGAGGATGGGGGATCCCCCTCGAAATGTGAGAAAATGGAAAAAAAGGAGGAAAGATGACTAAATCTATTATTCTACCCCACTTTGGTCCCCCTCTGAACAAAATTTCTGTCTACGGGTCTGACCAAGTTATAATAGCATCTGCTCTGCTTGAAGGCAACTTGGGTGCTTGTATTCTCGGTATTTCGATGGCAATTGGTCAAAGCATGCAAATGTGTGGATAAAAAACACAAAGAAATTCATATTAATGAAGAGATATATGTTTTAGAGTGAATTTTTTTTTGAAACGTAGGAAGACGCTTGAAATGACATTAAAAGAAAAAAAAACCCAGGAGGGCTGGTAACCCTAAGTGTCAACCTAGTGTGAAGTTTCTTTCTATGTGATGCATGTTATAGTGCTGCCATCTATATTTTGAACTGTAAAGTGAAGTGTAATGACTGAAAACTGCACTGTTTTAGACCTGTTGTTCCCAGTGGCAAGAATTCTTAACGAGGGGAGCACCTCGTATTTGCACCTCAAAGTTGGGATCCACAGAAAATCCACTTTAGCTGATTATCACTATGGCGACAGTGGGGTTCAAACTCTGGTCCTCACATTGCGAGTCCATCACTATGACCACTCAACCACCACAGCAAAGCTACTACTATAATACCAGAAATCAATTTCATGACTTGAGCCCTGTTCATCAGGGCTGCAACCAGAAATGAAAATTCACTGTGTCACTTGGGGCAAGTGATCCTTTTGGTGTCCCCTTCCTGTAATTTTGAGTAGAAGAACAGTAAATTCAGTGTCCTTGATCCGGTGCCCATTGCCCTAGATTCTTCTGCTCTTCCCTAGTTGCAACCCTACTGTTTATCTGCAAATATTAGACCAAAATGATTTGAAAAGATGATTGCAACAATTCTTGTAATATCTGTATTATAATTTATATCTTCACAGAACAGAAAATTGAAATTCGTTTATAAAGAGAAGACTGTTATAGCCACTGTTCCTACCATAATTGTAAGCTCTCATTATAATGGACTTTAACAGTAGCTGTTCTAAAGTTTTCAAAAAATATTGAAATATTGAGGTGCTTCTTGCTTATATAAAAATCATTAATTAAGTATCAGCGTAACTTCTATCTATAGCTAGAGAACAACAGCAGCATTGCTCCAGTTGTCCATCACCTAGCTACAACTTTCTCTTAAAAAAAAAATGGATTTACAGTTTGAACCAAAAACAAATTAAAGTTGTTTGAATGGAGATGAATGCAAGGTCATTCATCTGTAAAATATTTAATCCCTCAATGTGATATGATATGTAGGGTATGCATTTGAGGCCCCAGGGCCATACCTAGGTGGGCCTATGCATTAAGACCGCACTGTAGGCATGCTATGTTGTAACCCTACCAACCTCTTGTGTGAATCCGGGGGAGGGCAGCTGCATTTATCAACAGCTTTAGAATCATAACGAGTTTTCAATCCAGTCATGATGAAAACAATTTTCTGAAAACTAGTATCTTCTCTCTCCTAATTTTCTTAATGTTACTTAAGATTCCATTTTTGGTGAGTTTCTGTTGAGCAATATTATGTTTAAATACTATATGTTTCATTGAAAAGAGGGAAAATTCGGTCAGCGTCTAAGGATTAAACAGATTAAAATCTTTCTTTTTTGATTTTTAAAAATTTATTGCTTTTTTGGAAAATGAAATGACCATACTTTTTGATATTCTTGATTTCTTGACATTTTTTTTTACTTGAAGAATTGGGCTAAGCAATGCTGCAGCATGTGCATAAGCTGCCACCAAATCAACTTCACAAATTTCTATTGCTTTTCTATAACCATTTGAATGAACTACCATCATATTATAGGGTTGGGCCCTTTTATTTGTAAAGGGGGTTTTATGTAATAAAACTGGGAATTTAAAAAATTGGGATTTATTTAAGAGGGTAAAGGGAAAGACCACAGGTTCGAGGATTCAGTCACATTTAAATTTAAATAAAATAATTTTTTTTCTTGTTGGGAAAATAACAATAAGATGACTCATAAAAGAAAATTCAGGTTTTGCTTAGCTTCATTCAAGTTTATTCATATAGAATGATAAAAGTCTTGTCACAAAATTTGTTAAATAATTTTTTTTGCAGAAAATTATCCAATTCATATTAAAGAATGCACAAAATAAAGAAAAAATCTTGATGCACAATATCTATTAACTTGATGTTAGATATTGAATCAGGAAAAAGAAATTACCTTAGATATTTTTTATAGCTTATTAACTTGATTCAATATTACCCTTTTTATTTTATTAAAAACCTATACTATTTTTATATTGCAGTATATAAGAAATTTTCCTAATGCTTTTCTATTAAATTTTCTTTCATTTTTCCCCAATTTGCTTTAGCACCTGGGTGATTTATTTTCTGGTACTGTTTATGAGGAGAGTAAAAAACAAACTCTGATGAAATCTCATTTTCTCACTTAAATAATTTGCTTTAATATGATTAAGATCTGCCTCATCCCAGTATATTTTTTTGTGAGCACAGTGATTTAGCACCCAAAGCCATCTGGGGATTTTCTATCTTTGACAGAGCTTCTCTTTATCCCTTTGTAGCACTGCTTGTCTTGTGCAATTTTTATATTTTTATTACGTTTTTTATGCCACCCACTGGCTAGGCATTATCTAGTGTCTTCTTGTATCAGTTCTCGTTCTTGTTCTCGTTCAGTCTGGCTCCAACTGTCAACCGAACATGTACTAAAAATCTCTCTCTCTTCTATTTCTTCTATTAAATAACTTAAAAGAGAAAAGGAATCATGACTGGGTATGTTTTCAAAATAATGAGACATCCACCTGCACTCGCGTCTCCACACCTTCATTGAGGTATTCCCTATGATTACACATTCCTTCTTGGAAAAACACTGAATGCTTATTATCTATCTGAACTAGTTCTGGTGGTCGGGCTTGAGTGGAAGCAGATTTACTATTCAAAATTTAGTAAAAGCTTGTGTAACATTTCATTTATGATGAAAATTGTGATTTTCGCTAGAAAACACTCCTATTTCTTATAAAAAGTTAGATATTTTCGGGAGAGAGTAATAATTGCAGTTATTGTTCACAATGTAGCAATACTGTGTTTTGGCTTCTGCAGAGATTTTGATTCAGTGTAGAGATGGCCAACAGCAACAAGAAATATGTATTGAATTTGAACACAAAAATGGAGTTCATAGAGGCGTAAAAAAAAGCAAAATTTATATATATATATAAATGTTACACAGATATGTAGAATATTTTTCTCTCACAAACAATTGGTTGTTGATCTCATTGTCGCTGTTTTTTAAAAAGGTATGAAATTTTTAAATTTTTATTTTAAAAACAGTGAAACCTCTCTACAGCGATACTCGATATAACAATATCCTTTACTACAATAAATCCCTCTAATAATATTTTTAGGACATTTCTGAAACCGCTATAAAAAACAATATCTTTATATTTTGCTCAAAATCTTTCTGAATTTAATTTTAACTTTGTCTCGTCACTTGTTTTCCTTCTTCTGAAGGCATCTGATTACATCAACATCTTGCACTAAAAAATCACCAAAAGCGAAAAAAAGTTATTGCTACTTTCTGTGTAAGACACAAACGTGTAATATGGTAAACTTCTTTACAGGGCAATGCATCTTAGTGAATTTTTATAATAAATTAATCAATTTTTTTTTAGGGTGCGGTAGCCCAGGTCGATAAGATACTCACCTAAAGTACCAAAGGGTTGTTTAGAGGTGTCACGAGTTCAATACCTGGTTCATCCTTGTCAGAAAACTTTCCTGACACGGGTACAGCAAAAATGGCGACATGGCCGCAGCAATAATTGCTACCGCAGGGAGTCCCCCCTTGAGGGGTTAGCGCACCAACCTCTCGACGAGTGTAAAAAAAACAAGCCTGCCGTTTGGAATCGGCAATAAATTGTAGGTCCCAGTCTAATTAGCCCTCGTGTGCAGAAAACGACAGTGGTGCGACAAAAATGATCAAATGATAAATTTTTTTAGCTGTGAATAAATACATAAAAGCGCATTTTCTGATGCTATTAATAATGTCTGTAGAAAAAATGATAACAACAGCATAAATTTGATCGACGAGTGTAAAAAAAACAAGCCTGCCGTTTGGAATCGGCAATAAATTGTAGGTCCCAGTCTAATTAGCCCTCGTGTGCAGAAAACGACAGTGGTGCGACAAAAATGATCAAATGATAAATTTTTTTAGCTGTGAATAAATATATAAAAGTGCATTTTCTGATGCTATTAATAATGTCTGTAGAAAAAATGATAACAACAGCATAAATTTGATTACACGTAAGGACAATTTACTTTCAATATAACGATAATCGCTCTACCACAATATTTTTCTTGGTTTGCAGAATATCGTTATTTCAAGGTTTCATTGTATTAAAAAAATTTTAATTTCTTTTACAGAAGTGTTAGTGTTCATTCTATTGCTATTCAGGAGAACTTTTTATATTGGAGTTTAACTATTACCACATTTTAAATATGAAGTTTCAAATGTATAGCAATTTGAAACAGCAAACATGAAAAAATTCAAAATAATAATATGCATGTTTCTGTTTACCACTCATTGTCTTATAGAAGTTAGGGTGATGTTCTCAAAACAAGTTTTGTAAACAATAGAAATAAATCACTGCATATATTTTTATGTGCACCTCTATGAAACGGAAACCTGTTCAGAATGGAAAATAATTTCAGTTTCTTGACCTTCCGTTTTATACAGGTTTCACTGTACTTATACATTATGTGTATAAGCCGTTGAAATATACTGTATTCTTCATGCATACAAACAGTTTATAAAACAAAAAATAGTCCCATATATAGATTTTTTGAAACACTGATATCAATTTTGTGTGTAGATGTAACTAGATATACATATTATTTTATATCATAAATAATTTATAGAAATGGTCATATTCTGGTTTTATTTTTTTGACAGTTTCCAAATTCTTGCTTAGTATGGGGAAGAAAACATTCTTCAGGTACACATCTGAGCCATGTATTTTAACTGATGAAGAAAGGAAAAAAAAGAAAACAGGTAGTACGCATAAAAAAAAATGTTTGTTGTACTATATGATTATAATTCACACAAGTTTATCTAAAAGGCAGCTAATATAGCTATGTAGATAGAGGATAAAAAAGGGGAGAGGTATAATATTTCACTTCATGAGCAGTTTTTGTTCTTTAAATCTTTTAGTGCAATTTATATTCCTATAGAGACAATGTCTATTTTAAAATTCACATAAAAGTAGATGTGCCTAGGAACTGTGATCAAATGATTTTGGTTTGATCTATGGAAAAGAAACTTTTAAATCTGTGCTGTTTTTCCAGTTCTTTCTGAAACCAATGTTTTGCATATGAAATACTTGATCATTTTAAATATAAATACCTTCTGCACATTTTTTGTCATCAATAAAAAAAAATTACACCAATCACACACACATTTTACATTTTATAAAATTGAAAGACGTTTTATAAATAGTTTTGAATAAAATTTGTTATGTGTGTGTTTTTAAAATTTTCACACTGTCCAAAATTGTAGAAAGCTCTGGTGTTTTATAAATTCTTCTATTTTTTGCTTTGCATGGATTTAAAGATGAGCAAAATTTCATTCTCTAGCTGTAGTTTGAATTCTTAATTGCTATCTCTAGCATACCTGAAACAAGTGAAAAGAATGCCAAGTTGCCAAACAGACTGCTTCAGGAAAGAATTTCCAGATTTTGTTCAAAAGGCATTAATAGATGAGAGCATGAGTTATTATTTAGGTAAGTATATTATGTTGTGTTAGGCTTCAAATACTATCCAGTCAAATGCTCTCATACCTATCAATTTTACTTATATACATGCAATTTTTTTTTGCCATGCAATTTTAAAATCACGGATCAAAATATGCAGATTCGAAAAGATCTGTGATGATGATTCTTCCAACTTTTCATGGACTATTAATCTTTTTATTTTTTTCTCCCATACTTTTTCATTTGTGAAAATTACTTTTTAATTAATTTTTTTATATATATTGTTTCCTTTTTATATGTTGCTGTGCTTATTTTATAGCTTAGAGCAGTGGTTCTCAACTAGGTAGATATGCTAATAGGGCCACAGGTAAAAATCAAATGAAAGGGGAGCCATGACAAGAAGTTAAGGGAGGTACAGATAGCTGTGAAAAAATTTTGGTGTGAAGAAATCAAGCTTCTAAGTACGATATGGTGTGAAAAAGTTTGACTACTTTGAGAATTTAGTGGAACTATGAGTAGAACCAGGACCATCTTAACGCATGAGCCCATTCAGGCATGGAACCTCATGTCATAGACGACCTACATTATGAGATCTGGTATTATGATTTTCGAAAGTAAGTGAATATGTAAGCTGTCACTTTCCAGTTAAGTACGAGACCCTTGAACATCACTTATTGTAGGGGTTCCATGATGTTGAGACAGCCCTGTGTAGAAGCTTCTCAAAAGAAAGCTCACTGAAGCTCAGGAATCCAAAAGCGGACCTTATTTATACAATTTTTGTTTATAAACTTACTTAAAAAGACCAATAATTAGTAGAAATAGCCTCGTTGGGTAGTTTGCCTGTTGTGGCCCTTATTTGTATAGGAAAGGTCTCTTGGACAGAGGCATATTTTGGGGGGGGGGTGTTAAAAAGTTTTTGCCCTTTCTCTCTTGATGCCAACAAAAAAAAACCATTTCTAAATGCAATATTCATTGAGATATTCATATTCGAAAAATGGACGAAATTTGAGGAAAAACAGCCTTGAATACGGGTAAACACTTTTACCCGCATCTAATACTGTTTTACAGCTGCAACACTGTAAATTTTACTCTAAAACTTTTGCAATATCTTTTAACTTTCAGAAGATTTTTTGCTGCATATATCCATTTATATTTCTTTGTTTGTCTATGCCATCAAATGCATGTACATTGCTGGGTACATTATTTAATGCAAATTTCCTAAATGATGTGTATCCAATTTGGCTTAAAATGCAAATTAATCCTTAAAAATTTCAAAATGGTAATCATATTTTTCCCATAGATGGAAGAGAAATACAAAAAGAAAAAGATTGTGTTGTTTGCATGGATGAAGAGCGCAACTGTGTTTTCTACCCCTGTCACCATCTTTGTACATGTTGTGCGTGTGGAAGAATTCTTCAGAAACAGAATAGCTCCTGCCCAATATGTCGTGAACAAATAATATCCATTCTCCAAGTTTTTCCTTCGTAAATTTGTGTTTCTTTTCTCTTTTACAGATATTTTTTAGCAAATTTATGATGTGTTTTTTACATTTATTTGTGAAATTATATAAAAACATTGAATCTTCAATGTTCCCATGATGTGCATGAATTTATTATGAATCGTCAGTTTTAATAAGTTAAATAAAATACATTTGAGCTCATTTAAGATATTTTCTAGTTTGAGAACTTAAGTTACCTCTTAAACTATTTTCATTTTATGTCTGCTTTAGGGAACATTGTATCCAACTATCTCACCTAATCAATGAAAAAGTCCACATGGGACTTTTATCTGTGTTGATAAGTTCTTGTAGCAACAGTTTCTTTTCTTCCATTGTCTATTGCTTTACCATTTAGTTAGTACTTAGGTTTCTTTTTAATCTTTTGTGAGTAATATCCTTATCTGAAAAATGTTTTTTAATGTGAAGCATCAAAGCATATCAAACTATAATATGGAGTTTATGGTGTCTTTCCACAATTATTGTAATTATTGCCAATTATATATATTGACATCATCAGGAGATGTATAGGCATCTTGAAATTGGGAAAAATAGCTGTTGGCCTATGATCACAACCCACATAAATAGGATGGCTGATTTGATGGGTGATTTTTCCTGTAATTGACTATGCCCCCCCCCCCACAAATCGGAAATCTATTTCTCAAATTTTGTTTCAAAGATGTCACATTTTAGGATATCAAAATGAAAGCTGTTATTTGTATAACATGCACGAACCAGTATGATTACACCAAATATTTTTACATTTTCAAATAGGCAAAAGTTGAAAACATGTTAGGTGCATATCATTCTGACACTGTTGATGGAAAACAAGAAAAAGCATTTTTTGCTTATTAAACAATGACACGAGACTGGAAAAGGTGGTTTTCATTTTTCAAGCACAGAAGACAGTAAACATGGTTGGAGACAGGATTTAACCCTGCTTTACCACAATGCAACAAGATGTATAAAAATAGTTTTTATTTATTCAATAAAATAATGGGGAACATAATATATCAGATTCTTCGATACATCGAGATTATTAATTATTTAAAATGTGCACAGGAACTGAGGATTGATTCATTTTGCAGTGTATTGTTTACAAATGTGTTAAGTGCCTTGCCATCATGGATGGAGATATGGGGTGCATTGTCCCCCCAACAGAAAATAAATATATAATTCTGATTATATATATTTATATAATTATACATAATGAAAACATATAATTATATATAAAGACACATGAAGCAATATCTTTTTTCGATCAGTGACATCAAGAATTTCTTTTGTTTTTTACACTCTTTAATCAATTAAATTATGAATCTCTTCAATCTTATCCATTGCAATATTATATTGATTTTTATTTTTTGTACTCGTCTGACAATCATGCAGGATTTAGTATTTTGCAGGGTATAGTTGCACTCCCTGCTGTTGCTAAAAATAAAAAAAAAGAATTTAATTTTTAAATTTTTCTTTTCTCGCAAAAATTATGTTTTTTTTAAAATGTTTTAGTTTGTTATTTTATTAAGTATTAAGTACCTGTGTTAATTATTATTCATTATAAACTTGCAATGTATCAACCAGTATGGGTCTCTTGACTCTTTTGGCTAATTTTTTTCCCATCTTGAATTTATGTAAGAAATTAAAAAGTGAATTGAAGTATTCTGAGAAAAGTATTCTTAAAAAAATAAATCAAAGTGATGTTTTTTCTTCTGTATGCTTATTTTTGTATTGTTTTGTAATTTATATTTTGACTTTTTTTAAACAGAATTGGAGAACTATTTCAGGTGTAGAAGTGTACATATTGTAAATATATGGGAAAATGAAGGTACTTATTTGCATCACCAAATTTTATACTTTGTAAACTTGATATTAAAGTTTTAATTGTTGATCGTATACCACATTTGCTGTTCCAAAATGCAGCACTGACATGAAAGATTTACTGAAATAGCAAATGTTTTTAGAGCAGAAAGTTGCATGTTTTTATAGCTGATTTTTTTTACGAGTTCGTTATTTTTTTTGAATGTTTAATGTGAATTGAACACTTTAAAAATTATGTGTTTATGAAATTGAATTTTTTTGTTCATTGCATTGAGGTGGATTTATAACCATCAAAAAAATTGAAACTACCACCATTCTTTTTTAATGGGTTTTTATTTGAAAACAAAATATATGTGTGACATTAGCTCACTCACATAAGAGGTCATGTTGATGATTAAATTCTCATAAATTATTTGTTGTGCAACTGAGCCAGTCTTTTTTTTTAAATTCAAAATATTTTATGTTCAGACAATAAAAGGGGAGGGGTATAAAATGACATTTGTGAAGTTTTATTTCAAATCACAATCATAAAATATACACAACTGAACTGAGTATTTTGTATATTAAATAAATATACAGGGTGCGTAGGAAACAGGGTATGGCATTTTACTGGCAAACCGTTCACCCTAGAGATATGCTTTCAATTAGAAAAAGTTTCCAAATAACATATACTCAGGTAAGTCCTTCAAAGGGGTTGTGTGTGTGTGTGTGTGTGTGTATAGTTATTGAAATGAAAAAAAATTAACTTTTTATACAGTTCTCGTGTGCCCCAAAACCCAGTTAGAAAATTGTTTTCCTCTCTGTCCTGATGACAACAAAAAAAAATCCACATTGCTAAGTGCAATATTTACTGAGATATTCGAAATCAAAAAAAAGAGGATAGGTGGGGAAAAACATCATTAAATATGAGAAAACTGTTTTACCCCATTTAACACTATTTTTCCCTCAAGCTTCTTCTGTTTTTTGAATTTGAATATCTCAGTGAATATTGCTCTTAGAAACGTGGAATTTTTTGTTGGCATCAGGAGAGACAGGGCAACAACTTTCTAATTGGGTTTTGGGACACACAGAGACTGTATAAAAACTTATTTTTTTTATTTTAATAACTATAAACCCCTTGAAACATGTGGATGACTAATCTGAGTATTATACATTATTTGGAAACTTTTTCTAATTGGAAATATACATCTAGGATCAACGGTTCACAAGTAAAATGTCATACCCCTCCCCATTTGCTATGCACCCTGTATATATGTTACTGCCAAAGCCAGAAGTTGGCCAGTTAACCTGGCAGATGTCTGAAATTATGGCTTTCGTTGGCCCTATATATTGATCTGTATGATTCAGGGTCATCGCCACATTGGCATATTTGTTTGTGATAATTATGATCATTTATAATTAACCATAGCTAACTTAATTATTATGGTTAGCTATGGCAACCCTAATGATGAAAGGAATCTGAATATCAGTGTTTTAATGATCCATATATAGAGATTGACGTATAGGGGCTGGCAAAAGCCAAGCTAGAGCCCAAATTCAGACAACTTCTGTCTTTGGCGGTAACGTATACACCAGAACATGGACTAAAAAGTGGTTACCACTTTTCAATATGAGCAAAAAATCATCAGGCCACACAAAAATTTTTCTGTATGCATTCATTCTACTTTTGTTTAAAAAATGACTGATATAAATTAATACTTGAAAAGGAATGCTGGTTAATCAAAGCATTTGTTTGTTTTCCGAGTTTGATTGCCATTTGTCTTTCACAAAAAAAAAGCTGAAGAAAAGGGGAATTGTATTTTTTTTGTTTGGTGCAAAGAGAGAGAGAGAGAGAAACATGTTTAATTATTTGCGCAACCAAAAGGGTTAAATACAAACATTTTTGTTGTAGTCATTTTCAAAATGTTATTTTTTAATAAAGAATTTATTACCATGTGCACACAAACATATGACATTTTAGTGCTATTTTATATATACTTTTTAATTCATTATTTTTTCATAATCTATATCAATATTGAGATGATGGCTATCAGCATCAAGATTTGACCAGCCTAAGCTGCCATATGTATGAATATGATGTTATTGTATGTAAGCAGTGTGTGTATTGTCTTGTCGGGAATGAAATGTGTAGCAATATATAAATCTCTCTTTTGACAACTTATGCATGAGTAAATTTTTATTCTCTTTCAATGTGTGTGCATCGTAGTTAATTTAATTACCTTTGATATGGAAGTGTTTAATATATATATATTTAATGGACATGTTTAATATATATATATATTTAATGGACGATTTTAATATGAATATGTTTATTTAATTTTGTGATATGTCTTATAATACTTAAGAAATATATTTTTGATGAATGTTAAATGAACTGGTTTTAGATACTATATCTAATTTTATAGCAAGCTAATGAATCTGCTATGATTTTGAACTGTTAACTCCTTTAACCCATACAGCGGCAATCCAAAGATATATCTCGTCAAACTTGATCTGCTTAGCTACAGCTTGCGGGCTAAATGCGGCGCGCTTAGAGGCTCTATCCAGCCCGCTGAATCTGCGGCGTTTCATGTCTAAGCATGAAAATTCCAATTGTGTATCAATATCCAAATATGTCCGGCCCACCAAAATTTTTTCTTCGTTTTTTGGCATGCTCCTAAAAAGTTTGCCCATCGCTGCACTAAGAGATGGCTCCCAAAAGATATCTTTCTGGTGATTTAAAAAAAGTGACAATTTCCATGTTGGAAGACGTTGTTCCTCAAAAGGAAGTTTCAGGATTGTTTAACTGTGCTCAAAGTATGGTGAGCTTTCTTTGAAAAAAATATCAGAGGGCTGGTGTGGTGTCATGAATTCACCTGTGGCTCGTCACACACCTAGAATCACAAAGACAGGTGATAGAAAACTCAATTCATTTACCAAAAAGAATTGTCGTGCTACCCGAAAATAACTGAATTCAGAGTAGACAAAGCACAAGGTTCGTGTCTGCAACCATACTTTGCGCAATCTTTTATAAGAAAAAAATTTAGTTCCTGCGAATCAATACCTAAACATAATTCAAATTGGCAGCAGGTCTTGGTTGCAATAGTGTAACAGATCACGTCAGCTGGAATATGGATGAGATTCCTCAACTGACTATCAAGAAACAGTTTGAAAACTAAAGATAACTACGATTGAGAACAGGAGAACAGCCTAATGATAAGTGCATTGATAAGAAAAACAACTAATGTTTGGTTTGTCGTTTGTTCAATGTTTAGACATGCAGGATAGCCAGTGGATTAGGAAAACTGCATCATGAAACGTATTGTGAATTCAGAAGTCTACATGAACATTATAGAAAAATTTGATTCCTAGAATCCATAAATGGTTTTGGGATTCAATTAACTTTTCATTACAGGATGACAAAGCGTCTTGCTATCGCAGCAGAGAAACACCACCAGTCCACTGACATTTATTTCAAAGAAAGTTCACCATACAAATACAACGCCACAACAGGCAAATTGCCCACCGAGGCGGCTGACTTAAGAACATCATGGATCCCCGAGCCCCTACCTACTACTGCTACACCCCCACCTGCACCCCCCCACGGAACCCCCCAACGAATCGGTACATGCGGGAATGTGCGTGTACGTGTAGTGCAACCTGACGTAAAGTTTGTTTCTGTGTAATGCTTGTTATGTGTAGTGCTGTCATCTGCCCCCAGTTTTTACTAACTATGAGTGAAGTGTTATGGGTGAATGATTTATCGTTGTAGGACTGTTGCTCTCTGTGGCGAGACTTTTTAACGGGGAGATCGGCTCGCATTTGCGCCTTGAAGTTGGGAACCACAGAAAACCAACTTCAGCCGACCACCACTGTGGGGTTCGAACCCGTATCCTCGCATCACGAGTCCGGCACTATAACCACTCGACCACCACAGCGGCAATTTGAATGAAGTTAAAAATCCTGAAACTTTCTTGTGAAGAACTTCATCTGCCAACATGGAAATGATCAGATTTGAGATCATCAGAAAGATGCTCTGGGAGCTATCTCTTAATGCTTAAGAAAAAGTTATGATGAAAACCTCACACACATAATCCATTCATTTTTATACATTGTCTGGTTACTCGTCTCCTGCTCAAAGCATTATTTCATTCACATTTTTTGAGCCAATATATTTTTTAAAATAATATGATTGAACACTTTTTTTCTGGGTGTTACCAGTTCTAAATTGCATTTCAAGAGGATGGGGTCCATTCATTGGGGTACATTTCTGATTTTTTCCCATTTATTCCGTATTCAAAATTTTTTTTACCAAAAAATTTCACTGGGAGAAAAAAATTATTTCAAATTATTATTTCGCGTTTCAAACGTACCATTGGTAGTGTCTTCATATGATTTTTGCCACGGGTTGTAGTAGTGCTTGAAACATTTTTTGGGTGATGAGGCTGGGGACAGCATTCAAAATTCAAAACATTTTTAGTAATTGTGTTTCCTTTAAAGCTAATGGTTAATAGGGAGCAGGTACTGAACACATCCTATGCATAAATAGAAGACTGAAAAGAGGGGGGGGGGTGGCGGCACACAAAAATAAAACTTGCAAATATTGAAAAGATTAAGTAAAATAAATAGCTGTTATACACGACCAAAGCAAAGACCATTATCACTATGTAATTCTGATAACTAAAATCGCCGTTTAAAATTAAATAAATTTACTAATTATACCCTGACGTTTTCATCTTTTGCATCTAACTGTTTAGAGTTTTACAGTGATTTAAAGTTAAAAATGAATTAACATCGCATTGATCGGCCAAAAATTAAATCTCTCAACCGTAGCAGGAAGATATGGGCAATGCACGTGATCACGTGGACTCGAAGGTCCTTTAACTCAGTGGTTCTCAACCTTTTTTTGACTCGCGGAGCCCTCTTTAGTAAAAAAATTCTATGGCGGAGCCCTCTGGGAAAATTTTTTAATTACTGATCTAAGTTGCTGATTTATTTTTGCTATTTAAAAATATTTATAATCATTTTTTTTAATTTTACTGGTTTTTTATTATTTTCCTCGAGCGGCCGCGGAGCCCCTGGGGAGTACACAAGAAGCCCCAAGGGCTCCGCGGAGCACCGGTTGAGAACCGCTGCTTTAACTAATAGCAAGTAGCACTCATTCTTAAATTTTCTATTTCGTTATTTGTGAAAGAAGATGCAGGAAATTAAAAAAAAAAATTTTTTGGAAAGTTAAGCCTTTTCCCACGGCTTCTGCCACCTTCTCTAGCAGAAAGCCTTCGCGCAAAGCTTTGACGTCACTGAAGGCGTCCATTTCACCTGCAGCCATTAGATAGAGCAGTCCGACGCATGCGAAATCTTTACTATTTTTTTTGCAGTATATCCAATGACTATAGGTGAAATGGGCGACTTCAGTGACGTCACGAGCTTCGCGCGGAGGCTTTCTGCTATAGAAGGTGTTGATTCTGCCCTCCCACAGTCTCATCTGTGATCTTGTATAGCCCCGTTTACATGGAAAATAGAAAAAGCGGGTTGTCAACCCACTTCACGAATTTTCACTAATGACTCCTCTCCATTTCTTTTCTATGTTTTCTACCGATTTTGACTACGGTAATATTCGTCGAAATTGGCACGTAAGAACAATTTCCGTCTCAAAAACTGTTCACTCCCAACAGCTTGGGGCTGTGCGCGGAAGTAAACGAACGCAGAGATAGTGCCCAGCTTAGGATTTTCGCGCGGTCCCTCTAAAATATATAATGTAATTACACACATTTCCCGACTTACCAACTTTTCAAGTTAAAGAAATATTTTGGCAGTATTGGTTAAACTTAGCGGAAATTGTTTCCGCAGTGTGATGGAGTAGAATGTTGTGGATATATATAAAAAAATGTTTAGAAAGAACTTATTTTATTACACAAATTTTTTCCGTTACTTCAAGAACACTTTGTTTTGTGTAATAATTTCCAATAATTCATCGTTGGAATCATGGCCCCCCACAAGGGGTGGGGTTGACAAGGCTCTAGGCCTGGGACCCGGGAGCTAATTTCGTAAATGCACCACGATTACACGATTTCAACCAATCACGTCTCTTCTTGGTTTACGATAATTCCCACTACCTTAATATCGTACGATCTGTTGTGCTTTCGGTCACAAGGTGGCTGCATTATGTAATTACTGGAATGTATTCTGAAAGATTAACACTGTGTGCCAAACAAAATTGTTCATTTTAATTCGCGTAAGGGAAGGATTAAAATTCCGTGCTTAATGGTAGCGAGTGATGGTGGTAATAATTTTCGAAAAAAAAAAAATTTCACTAAAAGTGTATGCTTTTGGTGATAAACAAGCCGGTGATATTCTGTCAGCCGAATTAGTGTAGGTGATAGTATACCGGACTGCGACTGAAGGTTCGAATCCAGCTCGCGAATGTTATCCATTTTTTTTCCACGTCAGAAAATGATTTAAACATTTTAATTCTTTTTGCTAATTTCGCTAGTCGATTTGCTATCGAAAAATGCATTGATAAATTGGAGAAATATTTTACTAAATTTGCCACGATTTTCGTGATCCGTTCCTTTAGCTGTTTGAATATTTCAGTTTTTGCCGAATCTCTCTTAAAACTTTAGTATATAATAAATCAATTAAATATTATAACAAAAAGTATGTAGAAAACCGTATTAAGACCAACAAAAATGTTCTAAAAAATGTAATTCCTTTTAGCATATCTAAGTTCTGATATTTAAATAAATGTTTAAATATTATATTTCATAGTTGTTTGCGATTATTAACATGCACGATATATTTTTTCATTTTTATCGGTTTATTTTTAGTCGATTTGTTATTGAAAAATGCACATTGATAAATTGGAGAAATCTTTTACTAAAATTTGCAAGGATTTTCTATCACATTTTCAGAAATTTGAAGTCGTTATCCTCCTTTAACTGTTTGAATATTTAAGTTTGCTTTCAATGTATAAATTTGTTGGTTTAAAAAATAAAATCGTTTTTATAACATTGTGAAAATAGCGCGATTGCACATTTGAAATGCCTCGCGGAACATCGGTGGAAATATCTATCTTGTTTGCACCCGACACTGTTCCGCGATCAGATACGAAAATGAAGATATCGTAGAGTTACGCAAATTATCTTAGAGGCTGAAGCAACGTGATTGGCTGTGTGGAAAAAATTACGAAAAAAATCGTGTAATCGCAGAATAGCGGTGCATTTGCGAAATATGCGACCCGGGACGTTTCCACTAATTTTTTGTTTTTCCACGCTATAAATTTTGCCATAAATGGGGCCGTCGAAAGTCCTAGCCTCAACAGGCCCGTCATTTAGGGGCTTTCCCCCCGGCTTTCGAAAATAAGCTGAAAATGCTATATATATATATACATACCTTGAGTACCATACATACATTGTGCTTTGCCCCCCCCCCCCCTGGAAAAAGTTGAAATGACGGCCCTGAGAGCCTAAAGGCCCTGCTCCAGGATGTGGGGGCCATGGTTGGAATCATCGACACGAGTAATTTTTTTTTCACAAAGGAAGCAAGGAGAAGAAAAAAACATTTTTAGCTCTTATGTATCCATGCGCAGAAAGGTTAACATGTTTCAATTAGAGTCAAGTTTGCTGCTCTATCCAGGTCTGCACCATCCTATTACGGTTCCGATATACGCAAGAGCAGAATAAATTGTATTTCTTGCCGGGGCGTCCTAGAGTGTGTGAGATCAATCAGTCGTGAATCAACATAATTAGGAGATAATGTCATTTTAAACATATAAGTTATAAGGCTATGATTGTCAACTAGTGTGCCACAGCAGTCTGTAAGGTTCCCACGAGATATTTTATATTCCTAACGAAGCAACGAAAAAGAGGTTTGGAAATCACTGTTCTAGCAATTTTTTCACAGTCGGTGCACCGGCTTCAGGACACAAGATACTCGGGCAGTCGGAACAGGGATAGACCCAAGTATTTTGCGGCCCTCTAAAACTGGTTTTCCCATTTCCCCCAGCGTCCGTGGACATCCTGGTGCACGTCAGGTTCACACTGGCATCCGAGAATGACTATCAAATTACTATTTCATGTTAATAAAAAATCCATACCGCAATAAATTTGGACAAAATACCGCTTCTTAACAAAGTTTTTTATCCCGTTTTGCGGCCTTATGCGGTGGTACCCTTCGCACCTGTTCAAGTCCGGCCCTGCTTATATGACACAATATTGCAATGCGTGTTCTTGCTTTTTTTTTTTAGCAAGGCGACGATGATTGAGTATTAATGTGTGTATAATGGAAGTGTAGGGCCATTGTGCGGGGGCCCGTGGCCAATTCACATCCGAGATTCCGATGTGAATCTTCCTCCAATTAATGAGCTTACTTTGGGGACCATCCTGAAGTTCGGGAACCCGGGGCATCGTCCCACTGGACCCTGCATAGCTACGGCCCTGAGTAGGTCTCCCTGTAAGTTGTTTCATGTAAAATAAGTCATTGAAATGATTTATAACTAATGATGAAAGAGTTATCTATGTTATACCATTCAACCTATCTAATGTGGTATGACATGGCGTCAGTTCACTTCTTTTAGGCAAATGAAGAAAAAATTTTAAATCAGATTTTCGGGAAAAATGGATTTTAGTCATAGATGTCCAAGATGGATGAAATACTGTCCTTGAATTTTATATTTTTACAGCATCAAAAACCGAGGCTCAGATCCAGGGTGATATGTCAGGAGCAGGACTAATTGTGACTTGATTCCCTAAAGTCATTCGATCAGGTCCAACATGGTAAAGTCTTGAAGCGTATAAATGAGAGTGGTATTGGGGGCAACTCGTTCGATTGGATAGAATCGTGGTTGCGAGATAGAATCGTGATCACAGCGGGTTATTTTCTGATTGGACAGCTGTCACAAGTGGAGTCTCACAAGGAAGTGTTCTCGGTTCCACGTTTTTTCACGTTTCATCGATAAAATCGATTAGGGTGTCAATGGGATTGTTAGCAAATTCGCAGATGACGTGAAGCTAATGGGGGTAGTCGGGAAGCATATTTCGCAAATGCACCGCTATTTCGAGATTACACGATTTTCTTCGTAATTTTTTCCACTCAGCTAATCACGTTGCATCAGCCTCTACGGTAATTCGCGTAACTCTACGATACTTTCATTTTCGTATCTGATCGCCGAACAGCGGTGCAAACAATGTAGATATTCTGAGAAATTGAATTTTTTGGATGTTATGCCGAAACTGATATTTGGAAAGAAAAGCGATTTGTCTCCTCCGGGTTCCCTTGCATACCGGGCAAGTGAGCTAACCAATACACCAGAGACACAGTTTTCAATTCCTTATAACACACATTAGTATCGTCAAGCGCTGAGTGGAGTCATAGCCTCCCTTAACTACAGCAATTTTCGCCCCAGTTGGCGTTTTGTTCGATACCCGGAGGAACAAATCACAAATATCAGTTTCGGCATAACATCCAGAAAATTCAATTTCTCAGTATATTTCAGGCCGAAAAAATAACATCTCTTCAATGTAGATATTTCCACCGCTGCTTGTTCCGCGAGACATTTTAAATGGGCAATCGCGCTATTTTTAATGCAATATAAACGATTCTATTTTTTAAACCAAAAAAATTTAAACACTTAGAGCACAAACTGAAATATTCAAATAGCTAAAGGTGGATCACGATTTCAAATTTCAGACACGGAAAATCTTTCCAAATTTTAGTAAAAAATTACTCCAATTTATGAATGCATTTTTCGATAGCAAATCGACTAAAAATAAACAGATAAATTAGTGTGAAAAAATATATTGTGCATGTTAACATACTGTATATATATAATCGTAAACAGCTATAAAATATTTAAACATGTATTTAAATATCAGAACTTCGAAAGAGAAATGATGCTAAAAGGAATTACATTTTTTAGAACATTGTTATTGGTCTTGATAATTTTTCCTACATGTTTTTGTTATAATATTTAATTGATTCATTACGCAATAAAATTTTAAGAGTCGGCAAAATATATTGTAATTTATTGTATCAGCAAAGAAAAATAAAACGATTTAAATCATTTTCGGACGAGGAGTGAAAATAAAAAAAACGATTAAGAGAGAGAGGGGTTTGGTCACGACCACCTAGATAACTATATGGTTATATAGGAGGTCAGGAGGTCGTGGTTTGGTGCACGATCTTGGCTTCCCCGCTTTCCTATGGGAAAAATCTCCTTCCTTCAAGGAATATTTAAAATTTTCTGTTCCCTTTAGGCACTGAATTTTTTCCTCTCAAATACTGTGGACATTTTTATGCAATTTAACACAAGCCTTTAGGTTTTTAATTGTTGGTTATTTTTTAAAATCGAATTTTAACTTCACACAACACAACATGCAACTTTTTAAAAAATCAAGATTTACCCATACTTTGTGCCATAAAAATTTTTAAAATAATTTTAATAAAAATTTCTTGTGATAAAGTATGTAACACCATAGTGTTGAGAGAGACACACAGTTTCAAGATGTTTGAATGAGTAGTGTTCGAAAAAATGTTCCTTATCTAGCAAAAAACTTAGTTTTGAGAAAATTTGGTGGAAATTCCCATACATAATGCCTCTGCCAGCAGTTTATATTAAAATATTTCTCTATTATAAGGTAGAACAAAAACTTGAACATGGACGCAGAAAGTTTCATAATATTTGAAACGCGATTTTTGGAAAATTCGCGTGCACCAACCCCCTTAAACGAATAGACGTGATTCGAACTTTCCTGTATGTTTTCTGGACTTGCCCATGTCTATAGAAACAACATTAAAATTAAAAGCAAAAACAGTAAATATTTTATCCTTCCTTGAAAACAGGCTTCTTAAAAAAATTAAATTTTTGGCATAAGAACTGAAATTAATGAAATTTTAGTTTTGTAAATTAAGCTTGGAATCTCACGTTCGGGGGGGGGGATCAAGTACTTTCATGTCAGGGAAATATTTTTTCCAATTAACAAACTCATGTTCCCAATTGGGAACATTGGCCATTAAAAGATTAATCACGAATCCTTGTGACCGAAAGCACAACAGATCGTACGATATTACGATAGTGAGACTAACAAGTTCATTCTAACAAGTGGTTGATTCTTATAACCAGTGATTCTTATAAGCGGTGGCTATTGTAGTTTATTAGACTTATCAGATATATAGTCTCTCCACAGAGAGCAACAGGCCTACAACAATGTAATTATTCAATCATTACATCTACTCATAGTTAGAAAAATTGATGGCAGTATTACACATACCAATCATTACCTAAACACAGACTTCACGTTAGGTTCACGCACAGCTTCCAGCATAGCCCCTGTCTTCTTCGACCTCCTGATAAAATCTCTTCATTGAGACAGAGCGGCTGGCCATGATCTGGCTAAGTGGAGGAGGTTTATCGGATAGAGTTATAAGCTTCGATATCTTCTAAAAGATAGGTGTGAGCCGAGGTGAATCTAGTGATTGTCAAATCAGACTTAACAGCCTAGAAGTTTCACTTCTATCGCGCGAGGTTCTCACGCATATTTTTTTGAAGTATTTGGGACGTAATAAAACCTTTCTTGGTGATTCTCGTAAAAGTGACCATCTGTGGAGGTGATCGCCAAATTTGAGGTATTGCGATTGTATTGGAGTTACGGTAAACTGGACCGTCACGAGAAAATAGGTCACATGTTAAACTCTCATGCGGCAAAAAGTATACAGTGCATGTAAAATTCAGTAGTTTCTGTTTATACACCTTATTAAGATCAGTCTAACGATACCCTATCGATGTAAATACGTGTTCAGGTTTGCATACCATTCCACACAGGCGCAAGCGGGATTTTTTTCAGGGAGGGGAGCTTGTTTCATTTTTTTACTGCTAAATAACACATTTAACTGAATTTTAATCGAATATTTTTCGTAGCTATATTAAAAATGATGCTATAATTTTTATCAATTTCCTACACATATTTGTTAGTTTTAAACAAATATAAGGATAAATTAAAAGAAATCACACACAAGGCTGCCCGCAAGAAGCAATTTAAGATGCTGAAAGTTATTTGTCAAATCTTGGAGTTTCTTCAATTGGATCTCGTCATTCAAATCCGTTATTTTAGGGTAATCACTGATTTCGAAACTACTTCCAATCTTCATGCCGTTGTTTGTTTTCCTAGAAACTCTTGCCGGATAGTACTTGTTGGGTGAGGAGCTGATGCTTCCCAAATACAAAGGCCACAACAGGCAAACTGCCCAACGAAGTAGCTTAGCTGAAAAAAAAAATGTCTGCAAAAATATGGATGCCAAAAATATACACGAAAACTGTTGTTTTCACTGTGGAGACAATAAATTTTGGTCTTGTCTTCTGAAACGCCCATCAAAATTAATTTAAAACTGAAATTTCTGTATCACCAATTTTCATTAAATAGACATGTATTCCCCAATGCAAAAATTTTGATTAATACATTGATTCGAATATTTTTAAATATGGCCACTCATCTAAAATGTTATGACTGACTGACTGCTGAAATGGGACTTTGTAGGAGGTAACGGGTGTCTTATAAATGCGCCTTTGTTCACTTCGTAAAGAGCACGGCTCCGCACGAGTTGGGATCTTCAATTGGAAATTTGGAATTTTGGCTAAGGGAAATTTGAGTTTGATGTGAGGTGAAATAGTGCAGGAGTGTAAGTGCTAGGTGTGGGAAAATGATATGTATACGAACATAATTTAAGACATCAAAAATTGGTTTCGTCAAATAAATCAAGCTAAATTACAAACTTTTTCTGCAAACTTTAATCGAATTTTAATCGGATTGATCGAGTCGATTAACTCAACTAAAACTTTTAACTGCGATTAACAATTGATCGATTAACCGACTCGATTAATCAATTAATCAGAACAGGCCTAATTTTTCACAGAAAACTGTCATTGGTGGAATGGTTACTTTTTCAGCCGTCCGATCAGTGGTGAAACTTCGTTTTTTTCGATCGTTTCTTTATAAAAAACAGGATACCCTTTTTTAATGAGGAAATGGAAACGGACTGGCTGGCAGCTGATTGCCCAATCGAGTGATTGAGCGATGAAGTTGATTATGTTGCAAAAAAGAAAAGTGCCCGCCAAATAGTGGGGGCCAACATGGCCCCCACATCCTGGAGTAGGGCCCTAGGCTGGAATCTTTTGCCGGCCCCCGATCAGACTTTCACGGGCCCCTTTATGATAGAGTTATAGCATGAAAAAAAACAAAAAATAATGAAAATCGTCCCGGGCCCCAGGGCTGGAGCCTTGCCAGCCCACCCCTTGTGGGAGCCATGACCACCAATGGAGGTTTCACCGTATTTCGTATATCAGAGTGTATGAATGATGTCGAAGGAGGAAATACATGAATTCCGTGACCTATTAATAGCATAAGTTATTTGGTACTTTCTGTCTCAATTCTTTTTACAACGCTAGACCAGCTTTGATTTACAGAGAGAAATTCAAGAAGGCTCCTAGAAAATTATTTATTACAGTCGAATCCCGTTATAGTGAACCATCTGCGGACCCAATAAAAAGTTCACTATAACCCAAGGTTCACTATATCCAAATTTGTTGAAACATTGATATTTCTTAGCATTTGATGGTGGTTTTGTTGGTAACATTCACTGCGATAACTTACAATATACTAATAAATTATTAATTTCTTAAATAGACAATTAATCAAATATTAGAAAGGAGGAATTTTGAAGAGTAGTATTACTACTTTTATTTTTACATCCTATGGAAAAAAAAAAATTGTTATTTTTGATTGAATACATTTCGATTTTAAGTAAATTTCATCAATTTTCTTATCGACGATTAGGAAAGAGTCCGAAGTTTTTGTCCACATTTCCCGTAGGAAAAAAGTATTCAGAATGTTTGCAGCCCCTTTCACTTCAGAGATTGAAGGTGCTGAAATTTCACTTTCTTCTTCTGAGGTTAGGGAATCTTCGTTCTTTGCTTTACTTCGGATACGATGTCATCATCGGTAGGAATATCTGAAGTACACACCTCTTATCACAAGATTCGAAGTGTTCAATTTCATCTTTGGAAAAAAGATTTACACAATGCTTTTCCAGGAAAGACCCGTGTGTCGAAAGCAGTTTCGAATTGTTGCATCTGTTACTTTGTCTCTAAGACTTCTCCAGCAAAACGATTGCTTCCAAAAGAGAGATATTATACACGCTGTTCATCATACCTTTCCAAAATACGCATAACAAACTGCTTCCTGTAGTGAGATTTGAGGCTGCTAATAACGCTCTGATCCATTCATCGGTTGCAGCACAGAAGTTGTATTGGGAGGTAAAAAAAATAAGCTTGATGCACTTGAGATCTTTTTACCTCTAGGTCTGTTCCGCTATTGTTCCGAAGGTGGTTTGAAAAGAGTGGAGTATTGTAGTGGATCAGTGGTTGATTCCTAGACACGGCGGGGAGGATGAAAAAGTGGGATTTGACACGGAAGTGAAGGAAAATGCTGTCGTTCGGGGTCCTTATATGTGTAAACTTACCTTTGAAAAACTGGAAAAAAAAAAAAATCTGCGGAAGGGACATTTCAGTTCACTATAAGCGGACATTCATTTCCCCAGTTCACTATAAGCGTTTACAATAACATTAGTTAAATAGGTGTTCAGTTGGGACTACTGAAAAAGTTCACTATAACCGAGAGTTCACTATATCCCGGGTTCACTATAGCGAGGTTCGACTGTATTATTTTTTTTTAGCTATTTGGTTTAAACCTTTGTATTGGACCGAAAAAAGTGTGGAATTGTCATTCATCATTTTTTTTACGCAATAATAAGAAAAAAGTAAAAAGAATTCTAGCCACGTCACATACACACGCATGCACGCAACTTTTCTTTAGTAGCGAGAAATTTTAAAAGAAAAGAAGAGAAAATCACCGTGTGTATCTGAGAGATTATAGCAACGAGCATACAACCCTAATTCAGCAAGAACTTGTCTCTCGATGCCCCGGAGGCTTGTTACAGACCTAGCACTGCCTCTAGCGAAGATATGCTCCATGGAATGCAGTCAGAAAATGCAGTTCCCTCCTCTCTCCCTTCTTTTCTTTTTCCTTACCTTCTTATACACGCTCACCTTTTTCTACCTGTCAGCTATGCTAGGTAGTGAGTGAGTAAGTACCTCTTTTTTTTTTTTCATCCACATCCAACACGCAGTAAGGAGGAGAGAGAGAGAATTTGCTATTACATATAAACGACATATACAACAACACATACTCATTGAAAGAAGGGTGGCTTTTTTTGTGAGAAGATCCATAATTGAAATACCAAGCGTATACAGTACTTAATGTGACCCCCCCCTTTTTTTTAGCTTCAAAATAACGATGCTTTGAAAAATGATCATTTGAGAACTTTATTGCGTGTTTGGAACCACCTGGTACTAAAAGAGGAAATGTTTGTAATTTATATAGGTTTATATACCTACATGTATGTTTTTGGTCACTTATTTATTTTTTGGCCGCTGAAAATACCAAAAAAAAAAAAAAAAAAATCGTGACGGTAGGTTTCCTAAAAATTCCCCAAATTATTATCGTCAGCACCAGGCCTCTATTTAATTTTTTTCCTATCCAACATGTGAGGCATTTAGTTTTGGTCCTTAAAGAGAAGCGTGATTTCCATCGATATGATGCATTTTTGGAGCAGTAAAATCTTCAATCTTTATTATCTTCAATATTTTTATGGGCATCTTTTTATCAGCCACCTCGTTGGGCATTTTGCCTGTTGTGGTGTTGTATTTGTATTTGTATTTGTATTTGTATACAGGGTTATTGGCTGCTGAGGTGCCGGAACAACGATGGCAACAATTGGTCTGTGGAATTAAAGAACCCAGGAATAGATTCCGATTTAATCATACAGGGATATCGGCATGAAAACCACTGCCTGCTCGGGAATTATGATGAATAGATTCGTCTTGGGGGAAAAAAAACCTTTTAGGTACGGCAATGAATTTTTTAGTCATTCACATACGATTTCAGTTACCACACGTCAAGACGTTGGAAAACTTTTTGTGTGGGTGTGTGCTTGTCACAATCAACATCAAATTTAACAAACACATTTTTAATACCACATCAATGACGTTATACAGTACATTTTAAAATATATATACTTTGAATAGATAACATTAAAAGAACCGTACGTCTTGGCAACAACATTGGTTTTTTTTTTCTGCAAACCGACAGTAAATGGAACTTCAAAAATACATTTTTTTTTCTCTTTATCAAAGCGCAGCGTTACTTGTTGAAGTAATTTTGATTGGCGCTCTTATTTGTTACCTATCATACACGGGAGAACACATGAATGATGAATACGAATAGAAAATATATATTTATGTAATATATATATTTATAGAATTATTTATATATAAGGGTATCGCAATATTTTACAAGCAGCCATATATTTATATATAATATTAAAGAAAAAAAAAGGAACTCTACAACAGTATTTACTCACATCTGAACGCGCGAAGTTCACGAACGTAAATGATATTTACGTGCGTTGAAGCCTTAAGCCCTGCTTGATCAAAATACAACTTCATCTCTAAACTATGCAATTTCGTCTCTTTTTATTGCCACAACACTGTTTTTTTTAAATCTCTCAGCATTATTTAAACAAATATTCACTGCGGAGGCTCTAACTGAGGAGGCGGTGAGTCCAGATCAGCATTAAGAGATATGCTTTCACCTTCGATGGGAGTGGATATGATCAAGGTTTTAGCAAATCCTGCCGCTCCACTGTGGACTTTTATGCTAGATATCTCCGCAATCGCTGGCTTCTTAGAAGAAAAGTCTTTCGTGGTTGAATCCAGTGACGAAGATATTTCCAGAATGGAGGATGAAGTTGTTTCTGGCACGGACGTGTCTTCGTCTTCAGACGTAGTTCGATAGCGTGAGTAAGACGATAAGCCCAAACCGTTACCGTTGACGATGTCCAGTGCAGACAGAATTTTCGTCGAGGACAAGTCAGATTTGTTGTTGCACGGAGACTCTTCGTTAGGTACAGGCGGGGGTGTTGACTTCAGGATGGACGCAGTCTCCGAAGAAAACACGGGTTCGTAAGAAGTGTTGTTGCTCGCGTCCCTGCTAGAGACTGGCTCTTGATTTGGCTGATTATCGGAGTCATTCCGATTTCCCTCTGTAGGTGATGGTGGCTCGATGGCCTGTTTACTTCCGACAGACAGTGGACTTGGAAGTTTTTCATATTGTGAAAAGTTCGGTTTGATGATCGGAATGCTAAGTGAAATAGGAGATGTTGGATTGGGTGAGTTAAGAGATCTAGAGTTACTAATAGCTACAGAATTCGCAACTGGAAGAACATTAGTTGAAGACTGGTCATCCTTAATAGCACTGCAGTCACCCAGGTATGGAATGTCGTCAAGGTCAACGTCGTTTTTAATAAAACTTTCCGTCTCGATGGCTTTCTTGAGCGGCGTAGACGTAATTCGGATGGAATTGCTGTTGTTGTTGACGTGGAGTTCTGTATCGTGCACTTCCACATTTATTGCTTCGTAAGGAATTAAAGTGGAACGTTCTTCAAGAGAAGGTATGTCTTCGCTATGACCGTTTGTGATGGTCTTTGACGAGACAGTCCAGACGTTTGAAATCTTACTGGTGTCTGGTTCCGATTTTTCTATGGTTTCTTCTCGAAGTTTATCCCATGTCCCCTTGAAAAATGAATGAAATTTTTTTTTGTCATATCATGAAAAATTACTGGAGGTGTAACTGAATTATTATATATATATATATTTCAAGTTTTCTTAATATCTAAAAATTTTGTCCGATATTAAAAATATTTGTCTTCATTCTACAAAAAAATTGAAAACAAAACGACCATTGTATTAAAGTTATTTTAAAAAGTTAATATATTACGATATATTAACAGTTATTTTTCAAGAAGGCCAACCACAACAGAAACACCAGCACTAAATTACTTTCGTAAAAGTAAATGATAATTACAACAAAACCTTTAAATTTCTTGAAAATCTTTAAATCTAAACTTGAATATATGCTTTTTATAAGTGTTACATCTCATGTTATATTATTGATTCATTTACCATACAAGGGTTGTATTAAAGTAATGGCATGCAAATAGAACCACAAGAGCCTGATAGTGAAGTCAACTTTCAGGATTACTTCGGTCCTACATCAAGTTAGGTAAGGTAGAGTGTCGAAAGGGAAACCTCTCAACTTACTTATTAATCCCCGAGAGACACATGATTTGTATGAAAATGGTAAGTAATGAGAATTAGGATAGAACTTTTATTTCAGAAAACTCGCATCAAGCTGATTTGCTTATAAAAAACCGGATTCCGTAGACTTACTTCCCACTTCTGTAAGTTTCCCGGGGATTTCTTCTCTCGTGTATGGTTCCCAAAGTCTTCTTCATTCGCATCTTCCGCATCTTCAAAAGTGGGAGCTCTCAGAATCATTTTCTGCTTCACCAAGTTCCCTTCAGGCAAAGGTTGCTGCTGGAAAAGAAAACATTTGTCACGAGTCGAGGAAACTCTATTCTATGTTTCGGAAGAGGTAGAAGAGAAGCAGAAAAGAGAAAGAAAAAGAACAAGACCTAGTCATCTGAGAGGAAAGCAATGATGGAAGACATTGGAAAGGAACTTGGAATAAATAAATTTTAAGTAACTAAATAAATCGCGATATAAAGAACGAAAAAAAAGAGAGAACCGAAAAAAAACCTGAAGGCGATTCAGAAAAAAAGGAATATCAAATAAACTATTCTTGATGGGATTTTGAGAATGTCAGCTTCCTATTGATACATTGCCGAAAAACTAAATATGCATTTTTCTGTGAACCAGAGATTTCTTTTGGGAGAGAAAAGAATTCATTACAATGATGTATGAACTCACATACCAAAATAACTAAAACAATGAAAAAAAAAATTGATGCGTATCCGGTTATGCACACACACATACTACACGGCCAATGATCTAGGGCAGTATTTCCGATGCATAAGAATTGCGCGGACAACTTTCGAATTTATGCTGCGACCGTCCATATCATTTTAATGTATTTTTCCACTACTTGCTCTTTGATAGAAATTGCCTTTACTGTTGTTATAAGAAGACAAAGGAGAGAAAAATTGAGTTGTACTATAATTTTTCCTTGTCTGTTTTATAATGAAGATAAAAGTTAGAGTTGTAACCACACCTGTAAGTCGAGCGAAACAGCCCGTTCCAAAATGGTTGTTGCAGTCGGAGACTTCATATGACCATTGGCATCCAGCTTCGTTAGATCTCCCAAAGAAGACGCTTTCCTTTTGGTTGTTGATGAGGATTCGTTGTTCTCAGTGGTTGCGTTTAAAGATTCACCGGACACAGAATGAACATCATTCTCTTTCCCGAGGACTTTTTCTATTCTGTATTAACAAAATTTAGATTACATTACTTCAGACGAATACAAGTGGGTAAAAAATTTCTTAGGATGTTTTTTATATGTTCCTGTCAAGAAACTATGAAGATTCGCCGGACAAGAATGAACATCATTACATTATTATCATCATTACAGATTACTCATTTTACTTTCACATAGATCAGCGTTTCTCAATCTATGGTCCGGGATCAGAGGTGGTCTGCGATGATGGTACGGGTGGTCCGCAGGAAGACTTGATTACTTTAATTCTAAGGAAATGGGAAATGTTTTTATTGATATTAGTAATATTCTTATGGGTTGAAATAAAAATTGGACTTGCATACTTCGGGTAATTGCATCTAATCGAAGAAAATACCGGAAATCGCAATATCGAATATGAAGTAAATTGCAACCAAAAAATGCAACTCATGACAAATTTGCTGAAATTGCTGAAGAGTCGGGAAATAGAAGAATGAAGCTAATAGGAGCAAACTAAAATGTATTATCCGAGGATGATGTCACTCTCCACTATCCATTATCGAATAAGTCGCCACCTGGTGGTAGTGTCAGAAATTGTGAGCTTTGGCCTGAGTTAGGTCCGACCGTCCATGTACAGTCCCGTTCAGTGCACACGAGCTCCAAGGAAAGATTGAGATATTCGTTACCTTTGTTTAATGGTCTAGGGCGTTCACCCGGAAAGTGAAAGGACGTGGGTTCGATTCCCTGCAAAGGCAGTTGAAAAAATTTTCTCTTTCCTAAATATATCTTCACATCAGCCAGCTGTTAAAAACCTTCGTGTAAAATGTATTACATGGAAACGAAAACATTCATCATTACTGGGGACCATTTTCACTACGGGAAATTGTGATCTCAAATACAAAAAATGAGAGACAGTGCCAATTATCCCCAAGACCGTTGCATAAGTCGGCAAAAACTGCCAATAATTGCTGAAAATTATGAACCAGTGGAAAAGTGAAGGGCTACTGGGACTCACAGTGAATTGAAATATAGTTCACGGAAAAAAAGTTGAACATGACAAAATATGTAAGATCGAAGATGAATATTTATATTTTTAGTCATAATTATCATAGTATAATTTATATGTTGTGAAAGTTACCTTCATTCACCATTTTAAGTAAAGATTAAAAATTCGAATAAGCTTCTCTGAAAAAAAACGGGACAATTGTATGAAATCGGAACGGACAGAAGCACAGGAATGTCCCGTAAAATACAGGACGCATGGTTCTGCTACTCATGCTGTAAGTTAGAGGTCCGTCGAATTAATTGTCTCAGATATTTTACTGGAACTTGGATTCAGAAAGGTTGAGAAACGCTGACGTATATTATTAATCATAAAGGCATGTTACTTTGAAGTATCAACTGGAAGATGCTTACTTTCCGTAAGTAATGTCGTCTCTTCGTGTTTCAGATTCACTGTCTTCTTGACTACTGTTTATTTGATCATTCTCACTGCCACCATCGTCATCAGCATCTCTGTGGACGATAGCGGATGTTTCAGTGGTATCAGAGTCGTTTACAGGAGGTGCTGGGGCTTTTCTCTTTCCATGAGCACCGGATTTCCTTGGTGGAACTGCGGGCCTACTATCTTCACCTTGATGGCTTTCTGCTTTGGTGATGAAGACCTCTTCCTCAACGGTAGTTTCGGCAGTTGTCGGTTCATCGGGATTGATCTGGATTTCTTTAACGGGCGTAATCGTCGTTTTATTGTCTGATGAGATATCTACTTTTGGCGATTCCTTGATTGATGTCCCATTCACGACACTCACTGGATTGATATCTGGCGGGGCTTTTTTCTGGCGAAGAAAGTTTTCTACGTGGAATCGTGCGCTCTTTATTTTTGGCGATTCTGCTTTTACTTTAGACAATGGTTCTGCAGGTGCTAATAATAATGAAGGCATACAATTAAAGCAAACAAAAATACATGTGTAATTTGGCGTGTTCAATCTATACATCTGAATCTTAGACATACACATGTATAAAGGGCGAATAAGGGTGCTTAGACATATACATGTATAAAGGGTGTTAACTCCTCTCGCCTCAAATTACTGGTGAACTGTTGATCCTAGAGGCATACTTCAGTTAGAAAAAGTATCCAAATAACGTGTAGACTTCAGATATGTCATTAATACTGCAAGGCGTTTGCCAGTAATTTGCTGCGAGAGGAGTTAGTTATGCTACCTGTATAATTCCTAATAAATTTTCTAATCAAATAAATGTAAAGCACTGAAAATTCCATTGGTATTGAAAAAAATAAACGAATTTTTCTGCAAGCATTCTTCATTCTGATGAAGATTGATCAGCTCGATGATCCATCAAACCTGTGGCAATTTAATGGTATGAAATCCGGGGTACATAAATTCTTTCAAGGTTACTTTAGCTTTTACTGGTAATCTTCGTAGACGAAGTATTTGACTTATTGTAGCTTATCCGATTTCGATCACGTGAAATGGTTGAGAGATGCTCACGATGCATTGCACCGTCAAACGGAATTTTCCATATGCCACACGTTGAATTATAAGGGTGGATTCATATCTACAGACACTCGCCGTGTCGTGTCTGACACGGCCAACGTTCTTTAACTTAAAAATGTCTGTCTGCACCTGCGTGGGCACGATACGATAGATATGAATAGGTTTATTGGTTTTATGTTAAAGAATCTTTGCCGTGCCTGACACGATACGGTGATTGTCTATAGATGTGAATCAACCCTAACTGTCGACTCAACCTGGTCTTCCAGGACGGGGGGTTCAAGATGGCGAATTTTCCCACTACAACAATGGTGGTTGTCGATAGTTCAGTAAAAAATCTAGTACAAATTAGACGTGATAAAAACCTAGTCAGTTGATAGGATACGTGGAATGTAACACAGTTATATAGTTCCCGCAGTTTCAACTTATTAATTTTAAGATACGTTAAACTTGAAAATCGGTACTTTTTGCGCACACAGTTTGATTTCAGTGCACTGAAGTACAAAATTGTTTTATCATAGGTCAGAAAGAATTGTGGTAGTCAGGAATCTAAACGATAGGGAGTTGCTCCTAACGAACTTGAATATGATCGCAGCATGGGTAAATCAATGGAACATGAGTTTCAGCGTTAACAAGTGCATGGTAGATCATTTTGGTTCGAACAACCCATGTTTCACTTACGAGTTAAATTGTAATACAGTCGAACTTGGTTAATTCGAAGTCCAACGACACTGGGAAAAAGTTCGAATTATCCGAAATTTGAATTATTCAATTAATCTATCCTGGATCCGTAAAATGACAATAAATTACAACTTAATCATCAACATCACACAGAATAAAAATTATCAATTGTCAAATTTTATCATCAGTTACGAAACCGTTTCTCAAATTTTAATAATTTATAAATATAATATATATATAATTGATCTTAGCTGCTACGTTATTCCACTGTTCTGGAATCAGCATCAATGCAGAATTTCTTGAGCATGGGTCAAAGCCTGATTTATGGAAACAGGTCATTGATCATCAGTGACGAAACTGTTTCTCAAATTTTGCTTATCATTCTTATTCTATCAAGGAAATATACTTTCATTAACGTATTACAAAATCTAAACTTTCCGATACCTTCTATGCTCTTAATGACGACAAAAAATTCCGATTTTAAATGATACACCTTGATCCAAAGGTTGAAAAAACATAATCGGTATTAAGTAGTGCGCATTTCTCGATACACTCTAGCTGAACGATGTTAAAATGGCCATAAAATTATCAAAAAAAGAGTAAAGAAAAACAGAATATTCAAACTTTTATTTGTCTTCAAAAATTTATTGTTTAACAACTTGATCGAGAAAAGCAAAGTCTGAGTTCTTGTAAAATTTTTCCAAACTAAATTTGCTCATACAAATTTCATGGTTTTTTTCCCCTACAACTTCAAATTATCCAAAAAGTTCGAATTAAACAAGAAATTTTAACATTAAATTAGATATAAAACTCAAGGGGAGTTCATAAAAGTTCCAAAATTCGAGTTAACCAAAGTTCCACTGCCTGGATGCAAATAGGATCACTGATTTGATAATTCTCATTGATGAGTGGCTTAGGTTTTCTGAACATTGTTCAGCGGTGGTAAAAAAAAAAAACCGAATAGAATGCTCGGTTTCATTCTTAAAAGAGTGACTTCACGTTCTCCTAAAGTGATCTTTCCAATTTTCAGGGCCACTTTGTCCTGAACTGGAGCATGGTGCAAGTTTTGGCGACCATACTTATACCTACAGAGGGACATAAACTTTTTTGGGGGTGCATAGAAGAGCCACGCGCGCTCTTGTTGGTACACTGGGCTTGAGCTATGAAGAGAGATTTGATTTCTTGAATATGTTTGTATTGGAAGAACGCAGGTGTCGGGGGATATGTGACTGAAGTTTTTAACATTTTCTAAGGAATGGATAGGATGAACCATTAGCTATTAATACACCGTCAATCCAGTGTTTCGTCAAGGGGACACCAGCATCGATTAGTAAGGGACAAATCTAGACTGCGGTGTCGCAGGGAAGTTTTCTCTAAGTGGGTTGTGAAGGAATGGAATAGCTCACCCCCGAGAGTCGTGAATTCTAGCACATTTGACACGTTAAAAAAAGACATTAATATTGGGATGAATCGAGAAGCTATCCGTACTTAAATACAAGTTGTAAGACAAGAGACAACAATAATTTTTTATGGGCAGTGTATTTTTATTATAATTTCATCGTAACCATTATCTTTTATTAATTTTATTTTAGTGTGTATTAGTTTTTTCATGATAATTGCTCTTATTTTGGATTGCCGTATTTTAGTTATATTTGATATTCATATTTTTTATGGGCATTTTTTTAGCTACCTAGTTGGGCATTTTGCTTGTTCTGGTCTTTGTATTCGTATTTGAAAGAGGTACTGGTAGACTCACTTTTTACTGGTTCAATCCTTTTGCTAGATGAACCACCACTGGAAGCACTCGAGTTTCGGCTGCCTTTCTTTTCATAATCAGGTGGTAACAATTGCACTCGTGTCTTGGGTGTAGTAGCTGTTTCGATGCTCTGTGATCTTTTGGGACAGTTTGCTGATGGAGTTTTTGGACCATGAGGAGCTGAATGGATAAAAATATATAAAGATACACATATACATATAATTACGTTCATTGTGCGCATATACTGCTGAGTTACACGAGCAAATGCAGAAAGTCATCAATAGCAAACAGGATATAAACGAATATTCAGTTCTTTTAAGGTAGGATGATCTCATCTAATTTTCTTAATAGCTTTTCGCTATATCTAAAATATTCTTCACAAAAAAGCTAATAAAGATACAAACATCTCATGATACCAATGATCGATTTTCGCAGTCTTGTATGAACAAGATTTTGACTCTTGCGCATACAAGGATTTTTGAATGCCTGGCATCTTGTCGGCTATTCCTTAACAATATACGGATATAAATAGGTACAATCGCGGATCCATAGTGATGTGTCGGGAGAGGTGAATAATTGTGTAGGTTCGTTAGATTGTCCCGTATTTTACGAGACTGGTCAGTATTTCCAATATTATCTGGCTCTTGGAAGGGTGATTGTCCCCAAGACATATAACACATGATTAGCTATTATGCATAGTATATATGTTTGTGGGGGGGGGGGTCTTTATCCTGGATCCGCGACTGAATAGGTGTACATACAGGGTGGACAGAAAGTCCGTATAACTTTAAAAATTCATAAAAAATGAAGAAATTATCAAATATATCGAGGTGCGGTTGGCAGAGTTGGTATTGTCGTCACGGGAATTTCTTTTTGACAGAGAAATAAAGTAACCACAAAAATTACCGGTAGGTAGCGTTGGCATAGAAAAGACAAATGATAAATGTACAGCTGACAATGAAAAGGACGTTGACTGTGTTTATTGAAGTCAATCTTAGGACATCAAATGTTCATGCCCAACAAAGCTTTTTATGGTTTTTTTTGAGTTTTTTAGAAAACGCGTTATTCACATACACCTTGTTCGAATGAAGAATTTATTAGACACTGAATCCCTAATAACCATCTTGTATTTGCATCCTGGCACTTATTTTTTGGTTGTTCCGCCACCTATCGGTGATTTTTGCAACTTTTTGTCGGAAAAAACCTCACGTGCTAACAATACCAAATCTGCCAACCGCACTTCAATATATGATAACATTTCTCCATTTTTTTTTTCAATTAACTTTGGGAGTTTTTACAGATTTTCTGTCCACCTTATATATGCTATAACCTTACCGGAATCAGGACTATTGCCGATTCGGAAATTGTTGTCTTTACCAATTTGAGTGAGGTCATCAAATGACTGGCTTCTGTAGAGTGGATGAAAAAGTCGCTGTCCTGTCCGGAAACTACTTGATCCCAACCTACTCTTTGTGGCCGGTGATGAAGCGGGGAGTACTAAATGGCGTCCCCTATCGGCTTCGGCCGTTTTCTCCAATTCTAGATGTACATCATACGGAGAAGCATATGACAGTATAGTCAAGGCATCCTCGTATACCATACCACTGAAGGATACACGGACACCAACTATACGGTCCCCTGAAACAAAATTCCGTATATTTCATTCCGAAAGAAAAGAACAATAAAAAAGGAGTAAAAAATGAGAATAAGCTATGAATCACAAATCGGAAAATTACACTCAAAATCGCGACATCGAAAAAGACACAGGATTAAATAAAAAAAAAACTTGTGTGATATTGTAGAGACATACTTTGCCGCATCATAACCGCATCGCGGTTATAGGAGTTGGTACTTTGTACGACATCAAATCAAATAGAGATCAGATGACTATCAGAGACACGGCAGTCTTAAGCCTCCGTCCCACAAGAGTGGGCTAGGGGACCATTGGTAAGATAATTAAAGTTAATAAAAGTCTAAAGATAATAAAAGTCTTTGTTGAACATAACCGCAAAAACCACAGCCGGCGTGAAGCGATCCCTACTTGTTCGGTTATTCACAAAGGAAGACGCTCGTTCCGCTGCCTTTGTATTGAAAGCCATAAAAATTATTGCTTCCCCGAGGCCCGAGACGACCGCGAATCCTGACAAAGACTTTTATTATCTTACCAATGGTCCCCTAGCCCACTCTTGTGGGACGGGGGCATTAAGAGCATTATGAGCCCGCGGGCAAAATGAGTTTTCTGAGGCCCCAATACCTGGCTAGAAATTCCTACCTACAACAAATACACATGTTTACTCCCGAAATTTTCAAGCAGATCTCATTTTCTTGAGGCCCCCTCATGAAAATGAGATCTGCACTTGAGGCCCGGGTGGCCCCATACGTTAAGATGGGACTGGTCAGAAGAATTTCATTCCATGCTGATTTAGTTCTGAACCTCAGATCGTCCTGCTGGTGAGCTAGTGCGGTGAAAGAAAGTGTACTGTCTGACAAAACTGAACAAATCAAGTGCCTATTTTCACGTTTCACTATGACTATATTTCTTCGAGAAAAATACGGAAATTTAGGATTAAAAATACGGGAGATAACCAATCATATCGCCAAAAATGATGCTAAAAATAAACAAAATTGTGTGTGTGTGCCGATTATAACTACTCACTGAAAAATCATCAATGGCTTTAAATGAAGCTCTATTGCAAATCACTGTCGATCAAAATGAATTCCTCGAAAATAACGGTTAATATCTGTTGCCATAATTATCATATTATAACTTATAACTTAGAGAAAAAGTAATCTTTGATTTAGCAAAAAAATATAAGTTCAAGGAGGCTTCGTAGTTTGTCCCGTATATTCAATACGGGGAAAACTAGGCCATTCTTACGAAAGAGTCAGGGAGGCCAAAATTACTTGAAAATACGGGATTGTACCGTATGGGAGTAACGGACGTATGGTCACTCTAGTTATAAGCGTTTTGGTACCTGAACCCACGCGACGTCTACCTCTTTCGTCTACGCATTGCGGTGCTAGTGTTGCTAGCGTGGCATCAGCAGAACTTGATCGGGATCCTCTTGATACCTTTTGTAAGACCCTTTGTACTCTGTTTTGGTTAATACATTTTGTATGCCATCTGGGAGGGGGGGGGGGGGTCTAATAATATTCATATTATCTGAGAGTCTAATAATTTGCAAATTCCAGCGCATTGTACCCACCCTGCAGATTTGACGTCAGTTTGAACAGACGGACGGTGTTGCAACCTTCTCGGTATTGCAGTTTAGCATCAAACAAGTGCAAGTATAACAAGTATAACAAGCATAACAAGTATTTGTTAAATCAGCACGGAAAAAAATACAGCATGTCTATAGATATAAATCCCGAATACTTAGCACAAGTTAACCGAAGCAGTTTTCTTCCAGCAAATCACAAACACAACGTCTTACCGAGAAGAGTCTGCAATGTTCCTGGTCCTTTCCTGTCTTTTGCGATAGATACCACAGAACTACGTACTTTCTTTCTTTCAAACCGAGCACAACTCAGGTCTATCACCATCTATGGGCGATTTACTACCTAGTGAGTTGTGACGGAAGTGTAACTGTGTGTGTACCTAACAGTCTGAGTGCGTATGTAGTGTTGTGTTTGATTTTTCAGCGCTACCATCCATATCTCAGAAGTGAAGTGAGTGATGTGTTATGATTCAATTACATTTGTACTGTTTGTAGGGGTCTGTTGCTCTCCGTGGCGAGACTTTTTGAAGAGGAGATCGGCTCGCATTCGCGCCTTGAATTTGGGAATCACAGAAAACCAACTTCAGCCGACCACCACTGTGGCGACGGTGGGACTCGAACCCGGGACCTCGCGACGCGAGTCCGTCACTATGACCACTCGACCACCACAGCGGCAGAAGTACGTACTTGATCATTTGAACCATTTTTGTCACACCACGGTCATTTTCTGCACATGAGGGCTAATTAGACCGGGACCTACAATTTATTGCCGATTCCGAGCGGCAGTTTTTTTTAAACTCACCGAGAAATTGGTGCGCTAACCCCTCTGTGTTGGAATCCCTGCGGTAGCAATATTTTTCTGTGGCCATGTCGCCATTTCTGTTTTACCCCTGTGTCAGGTAAGTTTCTGACAAGGACGAACCAGGTATCGAACTCGCGACCACTCTAAACACATCCTTTGGTACTTTAGGCGAGTATCTTATCGTGCCCAAGCACGTACTTACCAGCTTTGATCTTTCCCGATTCGGATGCCGGTCCTCTATGAAGAACATCTTTGACGAATATGCCATCACGCATGTTTCCACAGATGTTGAAGCCGAGTCCAGTGAAGTCGTGTCCACGCAGGGGAACTTCTATCCTTTCTAATGGCTGCAATTAGAAAATATTGGATGGTCTCCTATTTCTCTGTCTGTCTCATAAAAACAGTTCACGATTTCAGACTTTCCTACTGAGATTCACGTCTTAAAAATCTTAAAATTTTTAATACACAAATAGTAGAATATTCTTAAGTATGTGCAGCATTTTTATTTCCCACTTTTTTTCTCAAAAAAAAAGCCCAATAAAAAGGAAAGATATGCATAAAACAACGAAAACTTGTTTATAGCTGCATTATCAAAGCATATATCTTCCAGAGAAAGATAAATCTCATAATAATAATAATAATAATAATAATAATAAAAAAAGGAAATGTTTGTGTGGCAAGTATAAATAGGAAAGAATAAACAAAAGGCTGAAGGGAAAAACATAGAATAAATATGCTTTCCACGATTTGCCTGGAATTTACTTGAATTTTTATTTTTCATTGTTTGATGTTATACAATGTCATCAAGAAAAGACAAGCAGTTTCAGTGCCAGTTGAGAGATAAGATTATATATTTTTTTCTTCTTTTACCCCATAACTACTTTCTGTATGGGGAATACAGCAGCTGAAAAAGAGGGTAACGAGCGCAGGGTGAAAAAGACTGCTTTCAGACATCGTCTCATATAGTCTGATTCGCGATAACATCCACGCGTGACCAAAAAGGAGTAAAGACCTGCCATTACAGATCTAAGACAGAAATGAAAGCAGAACAGAATTATCTAAGGAAGAAAAATATATATCCACAGCTCTGTAGAATTGTTACCTAACTTTTGAATGATCGTATTTGAAAATGATGTCAACCGGAAGGAAATAATAGACCACAAATGAAATCGGTAAGATTTGTAAAAAGGATAATGTAACCATTGGGTACGGGACAATTAACCAATAACACGATCAAAAGTATGATTGTACGAATGATGACGAAAGAGAAAAGTAATATGTTAAGAGTCTATAATCAGATAGTGGACTGTGTAAATACAGTGGTACTAATATTTATTTAATTCGTTCGTAAACGTTATATATACCTCCATCCATCTTGGAAACCCTATATCTCGACGTAAATCTTTCCATACAAAATAATACGTAGAAAGCTCGTATGATGAGAAGTTGGCATAGTATATTGTATTCTACACAAATTGAAAGTATTTTTCAGAGAATGTGTGTGTGAATACAGTACGCAGTACACATGATATCACTGTCGGCTTTGACTTGTTAACCCTTTAAAACATCTATCACCTCCCTATAACATGCGATATCTTTTTTTAATACAGTAAGCGTTCTTCGGATTTTCAGTAGGTGCAAAGTAAAGGGGATTGGAAAATGTGTTTGATGGCGAAATCATTTTACAAAATATCTGAGCTTATCATTGCTAAAATTAAAGGCTTTTAAGACGGCTAGATATCTCGTCTAAATGTCACTGAAAGTTTTAGAAGTACCCGAGCTTCCGTTTGTTTAATAATGTCTTTTTCCTCGTGCGTATAATGTTCGTAAGTCGAATATTCACTCGCAAGTCGAAGCATTTCCATTGAATATTTTTTATTAGTAACTTGAATCCTTTGCAAATGCGGGCACTATTATATAATCATTATACCTTGAAAATAAATAAATATGAAAATGCTTAAATTTTATCCCTCAAAAACTAAAAATATAGATTAATACTTGCATCGGATTGGCATCATTGATAAATCATTTTTTTACAACAATCAATATACTCACTTTTGGGATGAATGTGTCGTCCATTGCTCTGGGTTTCTTGGAACTCTGGTGGAAAACATTCGGGAAAGTGATGTTCGAAAAAGGACGATTTTTCTTAGGTTTTTGTCCACAATTAATCTGTCCATTCCAAAAATAAAGTGAAATGAAAATATTATGAGAATATATAAAAACTTACTGAGAATAAATATAGAGATAAAAATAAGAAAAATCACAATTTTCTTATATAATATGGCGATATACATTATATATTTCTATTATTATTTTTAAGAGATGACCCTGACTAAAAAACTAAATTTTTGTCAATACTGCCATATGATGGTCTTTTAAAGAAGGAAAACCTTTATAAGCACATCCACAGACGGATTGTCTTTAGTTTCAATTAAAGGTTTCATACATTAGCCTTACTGCTGTATATCAATTGCTAAATAACTTTTGTTTTTGTCATTATCGAAATTAGCGTGTGTATTGCTTACACGGTGGTATAAAATTTGTAGATATCATTAGAAAATTTACCTAAAAAAGCTGTATCATTTTTTTTAATACGAGCATTAATGAAACGAGAAAGTGGACTACTTTTGACAAATCCACAAAACGATTTTACGCTGTTGATAAATAGGTAACCTCATTCTTTATAATCAGACAATTCGGATTAAGACTCTAAAGTAAATAATCACAGGAGTAGTGGGTACAGGTATCCCTCGCTTTACGCGATTAATTTATTAAGCAAAATAATCACGTAAAGTGATTTGCATTTAACATGGGTAAAATAGAGATTGGGGGGGGGGATTTTTTTTCAGAAAGGTGAAAAAATAAACCAACTTCCAGCAGTTAGATAATTTTTTTTCCCTAAATAAATTGATTATTCAAATTTTTAAATAAATCTCGTGAATTTGAGCTATATGAATGGATTTAATTAATACTTCTGTTCAGGGCCGCAACTAGATGCTTGGTCAGCCCGGGGCAAGCAGGCATTTTGGCACTCCCTCATAATGTTGAAGGAGAGATTAAAGATTGAAATTAGCGCCCGGGGCACCAGATCCGCCTGCACCCCCCCCCCTTGTTGCAGTCCTGCTTCTGTCTCTCATTAGTACTTCTGATTGATTCTAGTGAGTGTGAATTTTTTTCCCCCTGAAGTGCCTGGTATGATAACTGACTGATAACTTTTTTTAATTGAATCGTCGAGATTCAGGTGACAAACAGCATTCTTCGTGAAAACTTCAGTATTAAGAGAATTGCAGGAGAATTCTGAATATCTTCCGCATATAATAAAATTCTAGTTTCATTAAGATCTTTCTATTTTGTTAAAATTTTGATAATATTGTCAATGTAATTGAAACATGTTGATCAGAAAGATCTAGTTAATTGGATTTTTGAGCGTTTGTCCTACATTTTGTCTCGTCTAAATCATGAAGTCCAACGGATTTTGTCATTTTAACTATGTCATATCTTTAATTTGCAAGCCCATTTCCATGATTAACATTAAACTTCAGGCCGAATTTCGCAGGTTGAGCTTACTAAAATCAACTTTTCAAAATCGTTTTACAGCAAAATCGCGTGAAGTGAAGGATACCTGTACTAATCAAGTATTGGTGCGAATTTGTCTCGTTTGCAAGTTTTTTCCGGTCAAGTATTCAAAACAAAATAACTCGTGGCATTACTTATAATATTTTTAACCTTTGGATATGTTCTATTCGAGATCTGATTATACATTTTGATTTATTTATTGAATTCATCTTCTCCACCTACATTTTAAATTCAAATTTCCCCAAATAATGTGTTTAACATTGAATATTATACTAGCTTTATTCAAGTACTTCTGTGCTGTTCTTGATTCTCGTACGGGCAAACGGGGCATCCACAAAGGGCTCATAAACTTTTGGGGCACCTCAAAAATTGGCATTTTCTTTCAAAATTTAATTTTTTTACAAAAGTACCAACAAAAATTTTGAATTTTTTGATCATTTTGGGGCTCCATATCCGTCTTTTCACGCTTCTGCCTCAAAGAACGTTATATATATCTCGCACTGCGAATTACTGGCCAACCTTTGATATTAAAACCGTTGCACTTAAAATGGCTATAACAAATTTTATGAATAATTTGTGTGAAAAGGCAATATCGTGAGAAACATAGTAAATTATTTCCGTCACTAGAAATAATGAATGTTTGTTAATCAGAAAGTCTGCGGTTGGAACCCAGAAGCTCAAATAATGTTCACAAATTTAATTTGGTACAAAAGTTTTGCGTTTTTTATCACCATTTATCACCATTGTTTTTCCACAAAATCACCTGGCGGGCACAGGCTGTTCAGGGTAAAGTTATATCGAAACTATATCGAAAGTAATTGCACCGTCAATAGAGGATTATTCTGTCTCTTATCTACGTTTTATACCAAGCTTGCGCATGCGCACTGTCGACAGCTGCTTCGAGACGCTTTTCGCAGCAGTTGTATTGACTGCCGTTAGCATCATGACCCCCACAAGGGGGGCAGCTGATAAGGCTCTAGTTTAGGGACTTGGGTCGATTTTTTAAAATCATTTTTTGACTTTTCACGCTATAAATACACCATAGTGGGGGCCTACAAACGATACCAGCCAAGAGGCCCTGCTGGAGGATGTGGGAGGGGGGCATGGTTAACGTAGGGACGCCGTGTCGCCTGTAGTTTATTTTCTGTGGTTTTCCACCTTCAAGGTGTTAATACGAGCCGATCTCCCTCTTTAAAACAGTCTCCACCGAGAACAATCAGGCCTAAAAAATTTAAATTTCACGCATAGTACGTGATAATAGCAGAATAAACTGCCGAGTTGTTTGCTTCTGAATTCAGAAGACAACGGCAGCACCTCGGGAACACATGACAAACATTCCTCAGCAACACACTTGACGATGGCACACCACAACACATACGCGGCATGTCCCGACATGAACCGAACTTCGATAGAAGTTTCACAGAGGAATGCTTACGAGGTGCATGCGTGGTTTAGTAGTAGCACGTGGATGCAGCAACATAAGCTTCAGTGTGTGCTGAGGGAAGCTGAATTTGAATCAGCGATACGTGTTAAACGCTGTGTATGAACTGAGTAAAATGTGCAAACTTCTATGTGATTTGAAACAGCGTTTGAAGCAATTGATTCAATAAAAACTCAAATGCTATTAAACAGTTGGCAAGTGATTGAACACGTTCGGTTTTCAACGAAAAAGCTCTCACGGAACCAAAACAAATTTCGAATATTTCTTTATAACACAGGGTGTGTACAAGGCCGTCTCAACACTAACATGGGACCACGGGCAAAAATGATACGCTGGGCGCACCATTTCTTTCTCTTTCTTCTTCTAAGCCGAGCACGACTCCGGTCCATCGTAGTTGGGCAATTTTTTACTACGGTTTGACTCTCTTTCACGGGTAAGTAAGTTGTGCTAGAAATGTGTGCGTGTGTGTGGGGGGGGGGACATTTAACAGACTTTATGCATATATATTGCTGTGTGTGATGCTAGTGCTGCCATCTGTATTTCGAATTGTGAGTGTAGTGTAATGATTGTATATTTATACCGTGGGTCTGTTGCTCACTGTGGTGCAACGCTTTGATGGCGGAAACGGTTCGAAGCTATAAAACCATAGAAAACCAACTTCTGTCGACCATCGCTGCGCCATCGGTGGTATTCAAAACCGGGTATTCGCTATGCGAGTGCATCACGATGAACACATGATCGCACAGCGGTGGGCACCATCATCGGATTTAGAACTTATGTGCAATATGATTCTTATCTGAACTTATGATTCAATGCTGCTGAGGTGCTTGGGCGGTACTCGGGTAGGCCCATGCGTCAACACTGTCATGGGTGTTTCGTAGAATTCAATTGAGCTTTACGAGTATCAATAACAAGAATGTTTCTTTTCTATGGAAACTGTCCGTGTTCCGGGATTTTCAAAGGTTTCGTGTGAATCCGCGGAACCCCTACAAGCTCTCATGGAACCCTAGGGTTCCACGGCACACCAATTGGAAATCTATTATTTACAGCAGTGTTTCTCAACCTTTTTCAGCTCATGGCCCTCTTTGGATCATATTTTCTTTTCGTGGCTCGGCTGTCTTACTCAGTACCCCTGCCAGACCAGAGCGAACTATCGAATTGAATTTAATAAAAACTAAATTTTTAAATTTTTTTAATATATAGATAAGATCGATCGTTGGAACCCTGGACCAGGCACGGTTCCAGAAAGGGGGGGGGGGTGATCATCCCTCCCAAGAACCAAATTATATGGGAAAAATGGGTATGTGTAAAATATGGGACGATCTAACGAACATACACAATAAATCGAACCTCCCGATACATCACCTTGGGCTAAAGTTCAGTACGCTACCTTCTTTTGGGGAAGGTTTTTATGCATGTCATTCTCAATGTCAAGGGTCCCCGGGTAAAATGATGTTCTAGCCTCGGGAGAGACAAGGCAACAACTTTCTTATTGGGTTTTCAGGACAGAATGTGTCCGTATAAACAGTTAATTTCTTATTTTCATAACTCTACAACCCCCGCAATGCAAATGACGTAACTGAAGTATGTCTACACGTTATTTGGATAATTTTCTAATTGGAAATATGCCTCTAGGATCAACAGTTTGCCAGTAAAATGCGGCAAAGAGAATTATGGATGAATTGTGTATATGCTACGGTAAACGTGATAGATCCAATTAGCATAACCTCCGAGCATTTTGTTAAGTTTGATAAATTTCCCTAAATGAATCTCTTTTACCGGCGATTATGCATAGTGCCCAAGCGTCGTTGCGCGATGATTGCGCGTGATTCGATAAAAATCCCGAAATTAATCACTTTTACCGGCGATTTTGCGCAATACCCAAGCATCGCGTCGTTGGGAAATATGATAAATCGTACTATAGGACATGCTATACATAGGAATTCCTACATGTATTGTATCATTATATCATTATATCGGGGTACGATCGCAAAATGTTTCATCATTATATCGGGGTACGATCGCAAAATGTTTCATCATTATATCGGGGTACGATCGCAAAATGTTTCATCATTATATCGGGGTACGATCGCAAAATGTTTCATCATTATATCGGGGTACGATCGCAAAATGTTTCATCATTATATCGGGGTACGATCGCAAAATGTTTCATCATTATATCGGGGTACGATCGCAAAATGTTTCATCATTATATCGGGGTCCGCCTATATTCATCACACATACTAGACTCATTTTGAATTTTTTTCATATTTATCAACACAGATAAAGGTAGTAAATTTCAAGCATTTATCAAATTCACCAACGACACTTGGTTATTACGCATAATCTCCGGTAAAAGTGATAACTTTTTTTAGTATTTATCAAATTTACCAACGACGCGTGGGTATTATGCATATTTGCCGGTAAAAGTGATAAATTTATCAAACTTATATAATTTGGAAACTTACCATGACGATTGGTAAGCATTGGTAACCAGAGCCGCAACTAAGGGAGAGCAGGCGGGTCTGGTGCCCCGGGCGCCGGACCCGAGAGGAGCGCAAATTTCACCCTTTAACCTCTCTTTCAACATTACAAGTAACCACCAAAAAAACCAAAAATGCAAGCTTGCACCGGGTGACCAAACATCTAGTGTCGACCTTATGCATAATAACCGGTTATCAATGCATAATAACCAATTTATCACATTTACCGTGACACATACACACAGTGTACAGTAAGTATATCAGTTATTGAGCGATTTCCAAGTTATTTCGCCTTTAGCATACGCATATAAAGAAAGATAAATGAATAAATAACCCCCACCCCTTCCCCCTACGCGCGTGCCACTCGATCGTTCAAGAACTTGGTATTAGAGAAGACGGCGATAAATGCCTATTCCTCACCGTAGACGGAATTCCTGGGGCGGACTTAACAGTCGTCATAAATGACAAAGCACCAGACATGATTTTTTTTGTTGTTGTTTGAGTAAAGAAATAGAAAGTCAGTGAGTGTGTGTACCGCACGTTCCGCTAGACTGCAGGGAATGCGAGACGTGCAACACACCGATTGCCTTTTTTTTCCCCTTTCGTTTCTACAATTGCAGGCAGCAAGCACATACGTAGACAACTGCAACATTGCGACACATGAGAGGGAGGAAGGAAATGATACCTACAACTCGAAAGAAAGGGGGGAGGGAAAAAAAGGTCCGAATATAATCATGTTTCGAAATGTTACATCATTATTTCCTCGATTTGAAATATTTTACCTTCACGGAACTTGAACTTCAGAGCAGTGATTTCAGAGTCAGGTACGCAATGGCACGGACGGACACTTTGAAAAGACAAATGGCGGAAAAAAAAAAAAGTGAAAGTCATTTCATTTTTCTTGCTGTTGTTGTTGTTGTTGTTGTGTTGTGTGTTTATTTTATTTATTTTTCTTCCTTTTGTTTTTTTTTAAGCTGGTCAAAACTTTCAAGTTCATGGTCGTCATGGACGAGATTTTCTAGGGGGAAAAAGATAAATAGGCCAGTGAATTATTTCGTGAAAGAAAACTTTGAAGGACGTCTTCTTTTCATTAGAAATATATATATATATATATATATATATTTTTTTTTGCATATCAATGAAGAAAACGTAGTAGTGTAGTTACTACTTGCTGTTATACACGCGGCTTCGCTCGCGTGGATTTGGTAATCTGAAAATTGGTGGGTGATGATTTCCCCATATAACACTTGAACCCCTCATGACACCCTTGGGGGTTGAATTTCCAGAAATCCCGTCTTAATGAGAGTGTCTATAATTTAAAATATAAGCCCTGATCAAATTTCATATTTATAGTTTCAGAGATGATTGTCCTTGTCCCTTTTACCCCCCTTATGACCCTCACTCTTACTGATTGAGTTTCTCAAAACCCCTTCTTACTGAGTCTTATTACATCATGAAAGAAAATTACTGATCAAATTTCATATTTGGTTTCGGATCGGCATGATTTCTCTTTTATGAATTTCAAACTCCCTTATGACCCCCTTAGGGGATGAATTTAAAAAAACCCACTTCTTAGTGAGTCTTTACATCATAAAACGAAACTGATAAAATTTCATATTTATGTGTGTACTGTATATATATTTAATATAACGTGATTATAACGTATTCCCAAGAGATCTTTATGACTTGTCCAGGGAACGGTGTTAGTATATATCCATTCCCGAACCGGGATTCGAACCCAGATCTGCACAGTTAGAGGCTAGCTTCATAACAACTCGACTGGCAGGCGGCGGAAGACACTGTTGGAAAAACACTTCTGAGAAATCCCCACTGAAGGATATTTCTTCACATGACCAATAATTCGTGTTATACTACTTGGTATCAGAGTAATGGATAAAATTTCCTAAACTCTTCCCTCTTGGGACGCCAATGATTGATGACGATGACAGTGTCCAGATTAATGAATTATTTCAAGGAAACTCAATCCTTTATTCTGCTGTGCAACCATGTTGAATCGAATTGTGAGAAAAGATGTATTTTTCATGTCGATATCTCCCTCACCTCTGATTATTCCAAGCACTTCGCCAGCAGCCGTAACTCTTGCACGTTAATTTTATCAGTATCTGATGGATTCACTCCTTTGAACCCACAAAGTTTCAGTGGTTTTGGCTCGGCATGATTTCTCCATGTAACCTTTGACCCCCATTATGAGCCTCTTAGGGGTCAAATTTAGAAAAACCCCTTCTTAGTGATTCTTTACATCATGCTCATTTCCTGATGATGAAAAATTCACAACTGATAAAATTTCATCTTTATACCTTCAGCGGTTTCAGCTCAGCGATGACGAGTCAGTCAGTCAGGACATGTTATTTTATATGTATAGATTAGTCTCTTTTCTGTGTGAATGTAAATGATCCAAAAGTTTTGCGGATATTCATTGTATTGTTTTATGAAATATCAATTTTAGTTATGAACATATTTAGCACTCAGAGATGTAAAGAAAATAAACATTATCGGCAATGGAAGTCAAGAATTGCAGACAAGCCAAACTGGCCTTGGAAACGCAACCGAATATTGCCAAAAAAACTTATGTCACCGAATGGGAAACGGATTCGACAGGTTATAAAACTCATTACTGGCCATGCTAGCCTAGCGAAACATCTACATAACTGTGGCTACACAGATTCATCTGTCTTGTGTAAGAAGAAGACGAAATACCACCGTTATGAATGCAATATGAAGGGGGAACTATTTGGGGAAAAAGTTTTATTAAATTAAAATTATATTAATTAATTAATTAATATTTATTAAAATTTTAAAATATTTTTATTGAGTTTGTAACTTTTATAGCAGTCAGTTCAAAATTTAGGTACAACATTCAAAACTAAAAATTACACTGCCAAATTAGAAATAAAAACAAGCGTTCGAAAAAAGGGACAATAGTAAATATAATGGGTTGAAAATGTGCAAAAACTTTGAAGAAAGAGTATGATTTGTTTTTTTACTAAGTTTTTTATGATCACACGCTTAGTGTGGCCATGTATCTCGTTTTTTAGTGTATTAGGGTGCCCCGTCGTTTTGATAACAATGCACTGTTTTTTGCCCGTTTAACACAGTTATTCCGGCACGCTCTGTCATCATTTTTGTGAGTTACATAACCGTGTGGTAGCTTTGAGTAACATTGTTTGAATGTATCAATTTTTCTTGAAATTTTTAGAACAGAAAAATTACTGCCGAATTTCACTGTATAGGGAATGACATTTGAAACACAAAAATATGAGGTTTTCTCATGGCAATAAGCAGGTTCATGCATTAGGTTGACGGAAACAACCTTTAACCCTCATCCATCCGGAAACACCATCAACGTAACACTACCACCACAGGAGATTCCCACTCTCTCGCACCCCAAATCCAGTCGGTAAAATAGGGTTACGCCCTCGACATCCGCCCTAAAACAAACATTCAACGCTCTGGGTGCCGGAAACTAACGTGTGGAGAAATTTAGTAATTGTGACAGACTGTATATTTATGCAATAAAGTTATTAGAGTTTTTTCGGGTTGTAAGGCCACCGTGTCGATTAGGATTTTCATTTAAAGTTTCGCTTGCTCTAGTGCCGAACGGTGATCAATGACACGACAAACATCCAATCAAATAATACCATATCCAGGGCCGCACCTATGGGAGGGCAGAGGGGTCTCGTGTCCCGGGCGGTAAACTAGAAAGGGTGCTGAGCTTACTCTTTTTCCTTCAAAAACTATGGGGAGGGGGAGCCAAAATGAATAATGCCCCCCCCCCAAGCAACAGAGGGTGATTCAGAATTCATGGGGACAAACTTGAAGGGGTAATAGAACACACCTAAACAAGCATTTTTCGTCATGGAATGTGAGGTCGAATATGAAAGGTTAAGGTACAACTTCTATAATAAAACATATTGGTGAGAGACACATTAATGACGCTAATTTTGGCGATGAGGTCCCCAAAGGTGCCAATAGAAATCGCATGCACGATTTTAAGGAGGTGGACTCACAAAAAGAAGTCGAGAGAGAGGCGATATGGTGAAAGACGGGTGCCACGTAATGAGTTTGGCGTATCTAATCCGTTGAGGCAGAAATGTAGTGTTTGAGTAATTTAGAATTTTTACCAGCAAAAAATGGGTCTACTTCATTATGTTAGAACCATGTGCAACCTCGAATGATTGATAGCAAATATCACAGTAAATCCGTTGGAAAAATATTATAATTTGCTACTGGGGTGAAGTGCTATATTGTGCACTCTTTAAAAGTTCGTCTAACGTCTTTGCTATTGCGATTCGACCACACATTTCATGACCAAAAATGCTTATTTTTAGGTGTTTTACATCACCTCTTTTAAAGTTTGTCCCATGAATTTAGAATCACCCTGTAGAGTAAATTTCCGTTTCCAGTTGTGGCCCTGACCGTACCAGTCTTTATGCCGAAAGTTGGCTTAGAAAAAGGGACGGTCAAACCTGACATTGTCAACTGATCTGATCACTCCCGAAGACATTTGGTACTAGAGCGAGTGAAACGTTGAATGAAAATCCTAATACACTGCCCTTATAACCTGAAAAGCACTATAAATAACCTCATGGATGATATCCACGCAAACCTCATAAGATTTATGCAATATTGACCATCTCAAAGGGGGCTACCTACGTAGAATCGTTCTTGCTGGAGTTTTATGAAGCATTGTGTGTGTGTGAATCTTTGATATCTCGAAAGTGTTTCTCTTAGAAAATGGTGCCATGTGCTAGTGACTCCATCTGCTATGTTGATACATAAATAAAAAATTTAATGAAGTATGGAAATTTCTCAATTTTTTAAGATACCTGATACACCGAATGCCTCTGATATCGAGATCCACTTACAAATATTATGGAATCGCTTAAATCTTCATGAGAAATTCAAGCATCGTCTGTTAAGTTGGCAAAGCGTTTTTGGATGACCCGATATTTTTGAAAACAAGGGAACTTTCTCTTTGACAGCGATCGCGTAAAACTACATCATTAAAAAAAAGGATATGACAGCAATTTTTAACTGGTAGGAAATAATTACCTTGTTTGTCGAGTTCTTAATTTCACCATTGTCCTCCCGATAGCCCGATTCACCTGAAAACAAGGAATGAAAAAAAATCATCACATGGTAATAGCAATTCAATGGATCTTTCCTGCTTATGATTTATCAACTGGATCTTTGACACAGAGGCAAAAAATACTTTTTCTAACCCAAATGTTTAGTGCTGATTATAAGAATAAGCATAAATTTCAATGATTAGAGATCGTTGTATCTTAATCGGATTTTTTTTTCTCTGCAAGTACCATTGCGTTTTTTCTCATCGGAAAAATCATTGGATTGTGAAACTCATAACTCAATATTTACAATCATCAGCCGTGAGGAGTCTTCAGAATAAGAATTTTTCAGGCTCGTATCGTATACAAGAAATGATTCACACACACACACACACACATTCACGTAATATCTTTTTTCAACATCTGATGTGCAGCATAATATGTACTTTGTGAAGTATCCAGCTGTGTGTGTGGATATGCAGTCATTTTTCAACATATAAACATGTTTTGATACAGAAAACCTAGTCGTAAGTCGAGATGGATTTAATTTTAGATGTCATTGGAAAATTGATTTAACAATATTTCCCTGGCATATTTATTTTCATTTATCCGCATAATAAATTGCACAGTAGAAATCACCCCAAACCCCGAATAAAAAGTCAATTTTTTTCCTACAAAGTAGGCTTTCAATTTTCATCAGGTGTAAATGCCTTTCCTATAACAAAAAAGTTGGCGTTACAAAATTTTTAAGCTCGTCATTGAAAAAATTACTTTTGAGGAGGCGAGATATCTCGTCAACGTCGATGAAAGGATTAAAGTGATATCATAGTGATTTATTTTTGTTGTGAAACTTGGAAAAAAAAACAGTAAAACAAATTACAAAGGCTATAATAATAATAAAAAGATGTACAAAGTTACAGGGTGAGTCAGAATATTTGCCCATTCACAAATTACAACAGATATTTTCGGAAGATAATATACGCATTTCATTTACATACACGACAACGAAGGAGGTCTGTCACTTTAATGGAAATAGTTATTACTCTCTGACACTTTCTGACCGTCGGACCGTTTCTGACTTTGTCGTTGTGGACCTGACAATAAAGTGATCACCCTAGTGATTTTTTTAGGATATGCTGAAGTCCACGTGTTTATGCCTCCTTTGCCTGCAATATATGGAAACAACTTGAAACTACCTTCTGTAATTGAACACTGCTAGTATGGCAGCAAATCGTAACCACTAGAGCCCGGATTATACGCACTAAAAAGTGGCGAAATATGCTCCAAAAAAGTAAGCAAATATGCAACACTTTTCACGTCATCTGCAGAAATAACGTTACAATCAAACTGCTGATATTTGCAAAAAATTAAAAACATCGTTTCTCCATTAATTCACTAAATCCCACCTACGGAAAACATCCGATGTTATAAAAATATTGAGCAATATTCATTTGAAAAATTATGAAAAAGTGATATTGAGCTTTAAATAAGCCTTCAAAAATATGCACTTATTCTGGAAAAAATCCTTTGATTTTATGCATTTATACTCACTAATGCTAAAAAAGGCCAAAATATGCAAATGCGTTTGCGTATAATCCGGGCTCTAGTCATTACAAACCATATACTGCCGGCACATGAATTCAGCGAAGTACGGTTCAAAAACAACGACGAGATATTCCCTGCAATATTTTTATCTCTTAAGGGGCCGTTCAAGTATTACGTCAGCAATTTTTCAGCCATTTTTGATCCCCCCCCTTCCTCCCTTGCCAGCAAAATTTCGTTATCTCTGCCCGCCCCTACCTCCTATTGGTGGGATCAGAGACTGTACGCGAGGAAGGGGGGGGGGGGTGCGAGCCCCCAAACGATCAAAAAATAATTTCTTTAAATGCAAAAAATATTAAAAAAAAAAAAATCCAAATTGCGAAATTAAATACCTTTTATATGTTATTATAATCAATTTCTGTTGATTTCAATGCTATTCGAACTAAGAACTCAAAATTTCCTAATAAGAAAATCATTGTGTGACCAAGCCATGTAATGATAAATGCTTGGCCCGTGGACCAAATGGGGCCCCGGGGGGTATCTAATGTGGTCTGATCCCTCAAACCTAATTTTGTAAAAATGAACTAAGCGGCACATTTACAGATCGCTCAGGTGACCCATGGCACAATTCCAGAGCATTTAGGCGGCCCGTGGCATATTTTCAGATCACTCAAGTAGGCGCGTGGCACATTTTTCAGACCCACAAGTAGGCCTGTGACGCATTTACGGATCACTTAAGCGACCCGCGACACAGTTCCAGAACACACTTCAGGAGATACCATTAAGAATATTTCATATTTTTATAAAGGGTGGTTGATGATGTAAGCATTATCCAAGCCCGAAATCGGCCCATTCGCGACGGCGAATGGGACGGCGAATATTGAACGAAATATCGGCTAATGTCCGAATTTCGGACATTGGAAGCAGAGTCTTAAGAGCGTCATGGGGGCCCCGGGGCCAAGTGGTTTTTCTGAGGCCCTACCTTGTAAATTCTAGAAAATTTCACCCGGATCTCATTTTTGTGAGGCCCCTCCTATCCTGAGGTGCCCGGGTGGGCCCATGCATTAAGACGGCACTGATTGGAAGGCCAGTTTGCGAAGTGGCCGGTAATCCCTGGTCTACATCCGATAATAAAAGACATGATTCGGGATCATCGTCAAGTTGGCGTATTTCTTCGTTATAATTATGTTATTTATGGCAAATTAGTTAGCCACGATAGTTATGGCAACCCATCAAACCGCAGTCACGATGCGGTAATCATTTTTCTCCAAAATTTGACAGGAAAAACTATGCTTATAAGATTATTTTGAGAGATAGTCTCTCAAATTTCACTTTTTTTTCTCTCATCACATGGAGCCAATCCAATACGGCTGCTATATACAGGGTGATTATAAAGAAACTATCCCGACATATGGGCCCCTAACTATCATACCATTCACAGAAACTGAATGAAATTTTGGCATAAGGTATTTTAATGTATGCGCTCAAGAATGATATGGAAAACAACAGTGTCACTCTAACAGTTACGGTTACAGTGAGAAAATTTCGAAAATATCAAATGGCAACACCAAGTTTTTTGTATTGGAATGTGATCTCCATTGTGAAAAACCCTAAATAGCGTTCGAACGGCAACTGTAGCATGAAAATCACCGGCGGTAGATAGGCTAAAAGTGAGGACAACCAATAAGGACAGAGAAGCAGCATAAAATAAAGCATTTTATTGTGTTTCACAAATTTTCCACATGACCTTGTGGAGGACTAATCAGGCTGGCATCTCAAACGGTGTGACGAATGAAACGAACATTAATGCTCTGGTGCACGGCAAAGTCCTTTTTACTTTTTCCTTGCCTAGCTCCGGGGATTTTCGTGCTACAGGTGCCATTCCAACGCTATTTAGTGTTTCTCAGTATGGAGATCGCATTCCAATACGTAAAACTTTGTGTTGCCATTTGATATTTTCGAAATTTTCTCACTGTAACCGTAACTGTTAGAGTGACACTGTTGTTTTCCACATCATTCTTGAGCGCATACCTCAAAATACCTTATGCCAAAATTTCATTCAGTTTCTGTGAATGATAGTTAGGGGCCCATATGTCGGGATAGTTTTTTTATAATCACCCCGTATATAGACATGTATCACACAGTTGACGATTAAAAAATAGATTTGGCTCCTACGGGGCAGTCTTACATCAGCAGATCGAGCTTTGGCCAGGGATCTCCAGTCAATTCGCGAAATGGCCGGTCAAAGTTCAAATCACTTCTGCAATTCGACCAAAACTCTTGGCCAATTCCGGGCTTTGGCAGTAACATATACACATTTAGGGATATTTTTTTGTAAATCAATAATGCTATAAGAAATAGAAAATATGCATTTTCACAATAGAAAATATGCATTTTCACAATAGAAAATATGCATTTTCACAATAGAAAATATGCATTTTCACAATAGAAAATATGCATGAAAACAGGAAACACGTGTAAAAAGAAAAGGAAATAAACATATTTCCTTTTTTTTTTACTCATATTTTCTCCCTTTTAAGTACACATTTTGGAATTTTATTTTTTCAGGTTTTTTGGTGCACATTCTGGAATTTTTATTTATTCAGGTTTTTATTGCACATTTTGGAATTTATATTTTTCTCAGGTTTTTCAGTGCACATTTTGGCATTTTTATTTTTTTCACGTTATCTAGTGCACATTTTGGCATTTTTATTTTTTTCACGTTATCTAATGCACATTTTGGCATTTCTCAAGAGCATATTTGAATATTTTTAGAGCATATATATATATTTCTCCTTTTTTTTTCAGCGCATATAATCCTAACTCTAGTGATAACCTTCCCAGTGACCGACTACAACCGAGGTTATAATGGGGAGTCCGTCGTTTCTACGAAGAGAATTCAAATCTTACGGCATCGCAACAAGTCAAATAGAAATGATTTCTGGGAAAAAAGAATAAGTAAAAAACAAAAAACAAAAAATATCAACTTCTCTCTAGAGGACGAAAGAAAAAAAAAATACTATATAACCTGGGCCATCCAACATCATTATCCCCATTAGCCGCGATCCTTTAACCCTTACGAATTACGAATTGCGATTCGCATTTTCCCCCCCCCCCTTCCATATTTAATGATCGTAAGCCACACCTCAAGGTCTCACTTGAATATTTAAAAAAAAAAATGCCTAGCCAGAGTATGGCCTGTAATGATGGATACGGCCTTTTGAAGGTGAAATTAGCTAACCTGCTGACCAGAGGTCCCTTTTATTATTATTATCATTTTTTTTTTCCTTCTGATGTAGACATCCAAACGGCTCTTGTTTCGCTACTAAAAGCCTAGGAATGAGAACGACTGATCGGTGGTACATTTTGTAAATCTTCTTTTCGGTCTCGATTTTTCAGTTTCTAAGATTATTTGATTTTTTTTTTTTTTTTTGTCGAACCGCGGTCGTGTTTCTGGGCTAATTAGACCGGGACCTACAATTTATTACCGATTCCGAACGGTAGCCTTTTCCGATACTCGTCGAGAGGTTGGTGCGCTAACCCCTCGATGTGGGACTTCCTGCGGTGACCATCTTTTTTCTGTGGTCACGTCGCCGTTTTTGTTGTTCCCCCCCCCCCGCAGGCGTCAGGGAAGTTTCTGACAAGGATGAACCGGGTATCGAATTCCGCCGCCTCTAAACATCCTTTGGTATTTTAGGCGAGTATCTTATCGACCTGGGCTGAATGAATGAACGCCAGGGTCTCTGCCACCGGACTTATCCCGTTGCCGAGATCTCTTCCAGCCCAGCTTCGTGGCAGAGTCTGGAACAAAGTGAGTGTGTGTACACCTAACAGTCTGAGTGTGTAGCTAGTGTTGTGTATGATATTTCAGTGCTGCCATCTATACTTCAAATTGTGAGTGAAGTGTAATGACTGAATATTTGTAACGTTGTAGGCCTGTTGCTCTCTGTGGCGATACTTTTTAACGGGGAGATCGGCTCGCATTCACGATATCGACCTGAGCTACAGCATCCCTTCAGTTTCTAGAAGAACTTGATTACGGCTCCACAAGTTATTGAAATACCACAGTTTCTAATCGGGTATGTATCGTAAATAAAATCCATGATGTTTTAGTTAGGCATAGGTTCCGTGCAACATTGTCTGTAGCCAGGGCCATCTTAAGAGCATCGGGCCCCCAGGCCAACTGATTTTTCTGATACTCTACCCCTAGAAATTTCTCGAAAATTTTAACCAGTTATCATTTTTGTGAGGCCCGGGTGGGCCCATGCCTTAAGACGACACTGTCTGTAGCTTCAAAGAATGATAGCGATGATCATCCATAAATTGGTCATAAAACTTCATCTGGTCAATGAGAGTGTGACGCGCGCGTTTGACCTCTTATATAATTTAAGTAATTTAGAGTCTGAAATATATATGTAGGCGTAGAATTAACCTATACAGGGTGTCCTGTAAGTGCTAATGTGGTTTTTATCTCATCAACCGCCCAACGTACAGGTAAGATTCCAATTAAAAAAATACTCACAGGGTAATTTTTCAACGCCTTTTACCAGTTTTAAGATTGAGAATACAGCGTGTCACAAAATGAAAAATCCAAATTTTTATACGGCCTCCCTTGTTCTCCAATTTCCAGTTACAAAGTTGTTGCCCCGTATCTCCTGAGGCCAACAGAAAAAAAATCCATGTTTCTAAGTGCAATATTTGCTAAGATATTCGTATCCAATAATCGAAGAAAAGTTATAAAAGAACAGCAAAAAAACTAATGGAAGAAACACCCCTTCAATTATTTACGCTTTCTTTTCCCAACTTTCAATAATTTTTGAATTCGAATATCTCAACAAATATTGCACTTAAAAATACGGAATTTTTTTTTTCTGTTGGCCTCAGGAGAGACAGGGCAACTATTTTATAATTGGACCGTATAAAAATTAGGATTTTTTATTTTGTTACACACTTTGTTTTCTCTCTCAAAAATGGTGCCGGGTAATTTTTGAACGCCTTTTGCGCATTTTTTAAAGTAGAACTATACTTCTACGATGGACGGTTGATGAGATAAAGGCCGCATTAGTACTTACAGGACACACTGTATAATCGAACACAGAGGCTAATTTTCTCATGGTTAGAGGTAGACATAGTCTTATAAAATTCAAATTTTTCTTGAAATTGGCAAGACACTGATACTTAAAGAGGTTTAAACAAATAATTATGACTCGACATCCATTTTAGTAGTTGCTTTTTTACAGATGGGTAATTATAAGTTAAGTGATGTTATGTGTGTCCCGTTTTTTTTTTCACACGCCCCGGCCATCTAGCCGTTTTGTTAAAAAATTCCGATTTTTTTCAGCAAAATGTTGAATTCCTAACTGAAATCAAAGGAATCAATAACACGCATGGAGATGTTTATCGTTTTGGTCACCCCGATGGCTCGTTTTCGTCTCGTTGAAATACGGTAATACGTGTTTGTCGAACGAAAAGTGATTTTGAGACTTTCATCACAATTGAAATTTACCTTTTTAAGAACCACGAAAAGAAAAAAAAAAATCTATCATTAGGTCACGGCTCACAAGCTGCCAACAGACCGTCTAAAAGAGGACAGGGTATTTTACACATTCACGGAAACCCTTGGGACGTAGCCAAAAAAACAGACCTGGTTGGGTGTCTGTTTGGGCTCACGTTTTTGTGTACGTGTTTTCTTTCGATAATGCATATTTCTTCACTCTTTTCACACGCATAACATTTTATAACAAAGAATGAGTCATCTCAGAATGAAAAAAAGGGGGATAACACAACATCAAAGGAAGTGAAGGAAGTACTATAAGAAAAACCTCGGGAGAAAACCATACGTAAATAAGAGAAACTTTTTTGCCGTTTTTATAATGAATAAGACAGGGTCTTCTACCTTTTACGAGTTACAAGTACCGTCTTTGCCATAATCATACGAGGAGCACCACCATGGCCGCTCTGTCACATGCTCAAACTCAAATCAGAATAATGCCAATACTTGAATGCAACTTGTTGAGATATTTAAAATCAGGGGAGTCTATCAATACTCCAAGAGTTCAAAGTTTAGCTTTCTTGGGTGTTTAGTGAGCATCGCATAGTGCTCGCCTCGCGAGCAATAAAGATACTCTACCTGAATTTAGAGCTTGAATGATTAAACGGTAACCTAGAAAAAGCTTGAGCTGTTTTGTGAATTTGTGACCTAACCATATTTTATGGTTTTTTACGGATAATGAAATGAAGAGCCTTAAGAGCTTGTAGAGTATATTACTTCATTAGAAATATCTGAACGAAACATTTTATCTCTTGAGGAAGAGCCCTTGATTGCTTCCCCGAATACGTGAAGGCCTGAACGCGCCGTTAAAACCTCCCCGCAATTTTATCGAGAGTGCAATAAACATAAGAGGGTGTTGCGAGACACGTCCTTCTTTTTCATATGTTAGTGTAACCAGCGTTAACAAGAGGTTGGAAGTCTCATCATAACCACTGTCAATGTCCACGGCCATCAAGTTATCCAATCGGAAAGACATGTAATTTGAAAACCACGGGAGCTGTTGGACTGAAAACTCATCAACACGCAGATTCTACAGACAATACATCTTTTAGTACCACAAATGAGATACGTAGTAGTGGATGTTGTTGGGGCATGTCAGATCGAATCGCACTCGAAAGGACGGTCCATGCCGAGAATAAAATAAAAAAAGAAGTAACATGAAAGAAAGAAACATGCGCGTCCATCAATTAAAAGCGAACCGGTTCCTCTTGCAACACTTGCCAATGGAATACTGAACTAAATGACATATGTAGCAGAGAGATTCGGTTGCTACATGTCAAGCAACTGGAGTTGAGATCCTATGCCCGAGGACGTTGCTGTGTTTACTATCCTCGTTTAATCCCATCATTTTTCATTCGTTTCTTGCCTAGATTTCCTATAATTGATCACGAAGACTAAAAACTCAGAAGTCCAAGACAAACATTCTCAATCAATGCACATGGCAAACACTTCATAAATTTTGTTGATCTTTGAATATGGTCAAGACTAGTAGAGAGCTCCTCAGCGAACTTTGCTTAAAACGAACAGATATTAACGATATGCCATTCAATGAGAAAACAACTTATTATGCTCCCTATGATATATGATGTTGTTGGTAAGAATACAAATTTCGGTCACGCTGGTACATGTACAATACTATTTAATTCTATAAACCTTTCCTTTGTACCAATGATTACGAAGCAAAAACGCTTACTTTCATAGTAATTTATCAAAACGTTTCGTTTGAGTCATTTTCACTTTATATATATATATATTGATCTTTCTTATTATTATTTTCTCTCTAAATAACCATCAGTGTAGTTGAGGGTGGGAGAAATATGTGATGGAATAATTAGTCAAGGATGACGTGACGCTCTTTTATGAGGCGCTTGTTAACGTGAATGGCACAAAGAAATTCAATGGCAATACGAACGAATATTTTTTCTACCTCATTTTCCTACACCCCAGAAGCTATTATATCTTCAAACCATCCAATGTAGAAGACAGAGAGACAGATATGAAGTGAAAGCATTCAGTTCTTTTCAATAGGAAACGCACCACTGACCATCAGCAATTGTTGGGACTTCATAGAGACGACGTTTCAAGTTCGGTAGCTATTGCAGATGGCGCATCAAGCTTTCTCTATACAACTGCATGTCTGCATCTTCGAGTCAGTGACAATATCGCCTTTGATATACAATTTTTGTTTCCAAGAGATGGTACATTCTCACTCTAGCATAACTGATTATATGATGGAGATGAGATATCAGCAAACAACGACATACATGGACTTATGTTTTGGTGAAATAAAAGTGAATAAAAATTCAGTCAGAAAGCAAAGTAACCATGTTGGAAATGGGAAATGATTGCACAACCAAGGCATAATGATATGGTGTGTGAATTATAATCAAGTAATCGAAGCCTTTGCGTCTTGTCAAACATCATGCTAACATAATTCAAGGACAAGAAAGATTACTTGTCAATTCATTTATATCAATGAATAGACACGTTTATGGAGTATATGATTTACACCGCGAAAAAGTTGATGAAATTCCCAATCACGACATTTCGAATAGAAAAACACCATAATATAGATCTCTTCAAAAAATTCTTTAATTGTCATGTTTAATTTACCTCTATCAAGAATGAGAAAAGATCCAATCTTACAGAATGACTAGAAGTTTCGTTTGTTGGCATAAACAACAATGCCCGTTGATTAAATCGAAGAAAATGGTTCCTCGATTTCCAGTTGTTTTTCAACCAGATATAATTAGCTCTTTCCTAGACACCTTCTTTCAGTCTAAATTGTAGATTGGCCACGAGAATTCTTCTGTCCGGTGTCTTTGAGCTAAGTATTCAATTCCTCTCGTAAAGAAACTACCTAACTGTATTCTGTATCAACTATTTGGTTGATTAATTTCCCCCCTAATGGGTGGAACGACAGTCGATGAAAATAATCATGCCATAAATTGATGAATCACTCAATGAAGATTGCGGTGAAAACTTCTGAATTATTCTTGTAAGTCTTAAGAGTCGAAGGTCTTCCAGGTGGGTGCTTGATGAAATAATGTCCCGTCCAAATAGAAAAACAGAAAGAAAAGGAGTAAAGAAAGTAGTATAGAGTAGTCTTTCAAGGACGTTTGACATGCAGCTTAAGAAACCAGCAAGAGCACAGAATATATATACAACTAGTCTATCGAAGAGAGAGGCCCTCGAAAGCAAGACGTAGGTGTCCTAGGTGGAAAAGCCCTCGTTTGTCTTCTATGCCAAGACAGCCTCAAAGGAACACATACACAGTCATGCTAAGAGCACGTATGAATAATCACTATAAGAGAAATGGAAAAAAGCTTATATGTATTTTTTTTGTTTGTTTTGGTTGCTATTTCTTGCTTTTATTTTATAACCACACGCCCTACCTACCTTTTTCGGCGGCATCCTGGTTGGGCAACTTCTTGGCCAAGTCTCCTTCATCGTCCTTGAAGTAGGGATTGTCGAAAGCGTAGGCCTCTTTGCCTCCTTCCAGAGCATGTTTCTCGGACGGGTGATGTTCCAGGGAACAACCCTTCTCTGTGGTTCCGAAGAAAACGCTACCGGGCTTTTTCTTTTCGCCACCGACTAATGCTGAAAAGACATGGAGAGGAAAGAGAGATTTGCTTAAAAGTTTCATAAAACGGCAGATTTTATGATATTTGTGACATAGAACACGTAAAACAAGAGATAAATATATTATACATAATTAAAACTCTCATAAAGTACTGTACTCCTGAAAACATCATTCAACGTAAAACGGTGAACGCCTAAATTATTAAACTGATTGTGAGACAGAATCTTATACACATCAATATTGATATCTTGAATGGAAGTTTAAATGAGAAGCTTATTGAAGCAAAAATGAGCATTTGAATTTTTTTTCGAAATTCATTTTTCAACGGTTTCAATGAGTCTTTGGGATAAGCTCCATCGGATTATGCAACAGGGTTTATTCCAATGGAAATATTTTTGGTAAAAATTACAATGTTAACTTAGTCGTTTCTACCAAAAAGGGAGCATATCCCCCTCGTTTATTGACTTCGGTATTTTTTGGTAGAACCTATCGGTAACTGTCACCCATGAGACCAAATTTTTTTGTAATTTTTGTTAGCTAACGAGGAGTGTCCGTTAAGGGATAGTAAAATACATCGAGTCTCATCGACGTAATTCAAAAAAGTGTCCGTTAGTGGAGGTTTCCGCTATGGGAGTGTCCGTTATGGGAGGTTTCCGCTATGGGAGTGTCCGTTATGGGAGGTTTCCGCTATGGGAGTGTCCGTTATGGGAGGTTCCACTATAGAATGATCGTGTTTCTCATGGCAAGGAGGGTTGGTGCTCGATCGAGGGTAGTAAGGGTACCTCCTGGGCTAGGTAAAATATTCTGGAATCAACAGGTGACGTAGAAATTTCTAATTTTTCAGATTTCTGACCAGCTCTAATTCTAATCTAAAGGTAACACATTTCCATCAATTTTCTTTCAAAACAAATCATTTCTGAAATTCAAATGTAGACTACTCCCTTGAATGTTGACTAAGAAACATAGGAGTATTTAAATATTCTTCTACCATTTCTGTATGCTACCTGTTGGGCTATTTTCTACATTTGTAATGCAAAAACGTTTCCTTTTGAAAATAAGCTCCTCAAATATGCTCGATAGGTTATTGTCTCGTTACAGGTCCCAAAATTTTGTCTATAAGAAGTTACGTCATTGAGATCTAATGCTTTGGGAACTCGTATAAATTGAACTTCAACGACGCAAAATCAGAACTTGGTCAAAATAAATGTGAATGGTCTCCTTCTACCTTCGAATTCAGGATCCTTTACCCAAAGTATCGACATCAACAGCTTCAATGTCTTGAATCTTGATGTATTATATTATTTAACGAATTTCCAATTTTACAAGGTTTATTTTTCAGCGTATACTGAATATTCTTTCAATAGCCCCCCCTTCCCCATACAAAAAGTAGGGAGATATGGGTGGCCAAAAGAACACTCGAATGTATTTCTACGTAATCTGGATCTTTTCTCAATGCATCAATAGTAATATCTTGAATTTCTTGGCTATGCAGATCTTCCTATCTAATGCCTGTCGACGTCTTTCTGTGGGTTGGAGAGTTCCAAGTACAAAAATGAAACGTCACAATTGAATAACTCAACTAAGATATTCAATCCGTTATCGTCGACGCTTGGTGTCACTTTTTAAAGTCAACGAGTAAGACTAATGTGCTCGTCGAAGAAATAGAGACACACACACATTGAAAATTTCATATACCATCGATGCTCAAGGGCTTATAGAGGACCTACTTTCGAGAGGCAGGGACACAGGAAGAGAGGAGAAGGGTGCAGATAACCTCTCTCTTCCAGAGCCATTTTGAGTAACTAACCTTTCAAAAAGTGGAATTTTATATAAAAACACCATATATACAAACACGCATTTTTTTTATTGTTTTTCATTTTTATATGCATTTTTATATTTTTCATCACCTTGGGGTGGATGCCTCACGAGGTTTAACGAGGTTCCGGTATTCTCGGAAGCACTTGTGTTGTCGGCGATATGGTGGTTATTCACTGTTGGCCGTATTCACTGACAGAGTTTAAACTGTAATCGCAGGTTAAAGGATTAGCGATCGACACGGACTGGTTAAAATCCTCAATTTAACCAATCCGTTTCGGTCTTTAATCCTTTCACCTGCGATTGCAGTTTAAACTGTGTTGGTGAATACGGTCGTATATGACAGGGATTTGTAAATTATAGTTCATTTTCTCTTAGAAATGAGATTAGAATTTTAAATATTCCCCACTTTTGCTTGGTATACCCTTGACCCTTGCTTGGGGGGTTGACCCAAGTTTCATCGTGAAAATTATTCCGGGTGCAACTAGGGCCACCGATTTGGGAATTCTCATTGATGAGTAATGTACCTTAAGTTCCTCATGCCACCTCATGAATATGTTTCTGTCAGGGCAAGCTAACCATATGGATAACACCATCGTTCAAAACATATATACATAGCTTAATATTTTCTTCTCCGAAGCATCCCAATTAATCAAAAGAATAGATCGGCTAATTGCCAATGCGACACTTCATGGCCCCACATCTTGGAGCAAGGACCCCCAGGCTGGAATCTTTTGCGGGCCCCCTGTCAGAGTTTTCACGGGCCCCTTCTGTAGTTAATTTATAGCGTGAAAAAGCAAAAAATGATGAGAACTGTCCCGGGCCCCAGGGCTAGAGCCTTGTCAGCCCCCCCCCGTTTGTGCAACACTTATTTATACGTAGTAGGATTCGAAAGTTTGATGACTTAGCCATGAATTATGTATCTTGAATTAACACACAATCATAGGCGCCGGAACCTGGGAGCTGAGGCTGTTTGAGCCCCTCCAATAAATTTTACGAGTATTCCGAGCCGCCCCACTCCATAATTAATAAATATACAATCCAATGCACCATTCCCTCTCCTGCATAAGGGCTTGAGTTCCGTATATACAAACACAAGGGCCACAACAGGCAAAGCTGTCCAACGAGGTGGTTGAAAAAAGATACTCATAAAAAATATGGATGTCAAACATAACTAAAGTACAGCAAATGCAAATATCTCGAAAATAATTAGTAATATGTAAATACACTGCCCATAGAAAAGATTACGGTTGTCATATCTAAGCATGAATTTATTTTTATCGTACTTCTTTTTAAACGTGTCAGTTGTGTTCGAATTCACGCCCCCGGAGATAAGCTGTTCCATTTATTGACAACCCTATTAGAGAAAAAGTCCCTGCGACACCACAACCTGGAATTGTCCCTTACGAAATGATACTGGTGTCCCCTTGTCGAAGCAGTTGATTGATGGTGTATGGTCTACTCTATCCATCCCGTTGCAAATTAAACATTTTGATCATATCCTCCGACACTTGCGTTTTTTTTAATGAAGAAATCAAGTTTCTTTTTAGAGCTCGAGCCTTGTTTGCTAACAAGAGCACGCGTTGCTCTTCTTCGCACTCCTTAACCCAAATCTATACCCCTCTGTAGGTATGGTCTCCAAAATCTTACGGCATATTCCAGTCCAGGACAAACTAAGCCCCTGAAAAGTATACAAGTAAAGATTACTTTAGGAGAGCGCGAAGACACCCTTTAAAGAATGAAACCTGGCATTCTATTCGTTTTTTTGACTACAGCTGAGCAGTGTTCAGAAAAAAACCTAAGCCACTCGTCAATGAGAATTCCCAAGACGGTGACCCTAGTTGTGACAGTGATACCATTCAACTCGTAAGTGAAACGCGAGTTGTTCGAACCAAAATGAGCAATCATGCATTTATCAATGCCGAAAGTGATGTTTCAATCATTAGCCCATACTGCAATCGTATTCAAGTTCGTCTGAAGCATCTCCCAATCGCTTTGATTCCCGACTACGCCCATTAGCTTCACGTTATCTGCGAATTCGCCAACAATCCCATCGATACTTTGATAGAGTTTATCGATAAAAAGTGAATGAAGCATGGGCCAAGGACACTTCCTTGAGGGAGTCCACTTTTCACCATCTGTCCAATCAGAAAATTTTCCGTTCACCAAAACGCGTTGTGACCTATCTCTCAAGCATGATTCTATCCAATTCCATAAGTTTTCTCCAATCTCGTGTAAACGCTTCAAGAGTTTAAATTGTTGGACTCAATCGACTAACTTCTGGAAATCAAGATAAACAACATCGACATTTTTGTCCTTACCCAAAGCCTTAGTCATGTGATCATATAAGCAAAGGAGGTTAGTTACACACGAGTTCCTATTCCCTATACGGGACAACTGCAAACTTTCAGCCCCCTCAATGTTCTGCAGATTTTGTTTGATGAGTGGACACAAATAAAGCATAAAGTAAGTACCATTAAGGAAGATAATGTACCATTTTAGAACATACTTCTTTGCTACATTTCCAGCCGTTTACGACAAAGAAACTGTTGAAAACGACATAAAATGTCTAAATTACTCTCACGGCCGTAGCGTGTCTTCTCGAGTCCCCGGGCAGAATTTAGGCCCCTTTGGAAGGGTTATGATCAGAAGAAAAGGAGGGGTTTGTCTCCCCTCTCCTCTTCTCATTTTGCAGATTATTTCAAACAGGAAACTCAAACTTACTGAGAAATATTCGCAATAAGTATAAATTTTCTTGTGGGCCTCAGCCTAGTAACGGCCTAATAACGCTCCTTGTACACTGTTCTGCATTTGGCAATGAATTTATGTTATTTGCGGGAGTAAGTTCGTCGTAAATGAACTGATATATAGCTAAAGGACAATGGTATCTTCTACAATGGCACATCAGCTCCTTAAGGAGAGTTGATACCTTTAACATGGTGAAAAACTATGCTCCAATAGGAATATCATATAGTATATCACTATTTAACCATTGATTTATTTCAAATTTTTTACACGTTCTTGATTGCTGTGTGTTATCCTATGCTGGTATAAAGTTCTAAATATCTTGAATAATTAATTTTTTGACTTGCAAGCGGTTTTCTGCCTATTAGGCCATGGTCTAAGGCATTTTTTCCCTGATGTTTCGCCCACATATGTGGCAGTCATCTTCTGAGGTTAAACGGACGTAGGTCTCCGCGACAAGCGAGGTACGCTGGCCATGGAAGTCTCAGACGATACTTAATTTTTTGTAAATTTTCAAAAAAGTGTATTAAAAACAGCTTGCGCACATGATAAAACACCATGGGATCAATATAATTGAATAAAAATTGATTCGAAATAAAGGAAACCTTTCAGTTCATGAAATGAAGCAAAATGTTTAGATTCGATTGACTCAATATTATTTCAAATTTCAAATTTCAAAAATTTTTAAATTTGAAATTTAATTTCAAATGAGATTGAGTCAATTAAATCTCAATCTTTTGCTTCATTTCATGAACTGAACAGTTTCCTTTATTTTGAATCAATTTTTATTCAATTATATTGATGTCATGGTATTTTATCATGCGTGCAAGTTTTTGCACGCAAATTTATAAAACAATTAAGTATCCAAGATATGTAAAACTTTATACCAGCATAAGGTAGCACATACAATCAAAAATGTGAAATAAATCAATGGTGTTAAATAGCATTTTTAGTGATATTTTTATTAGAGTATAATTTTTCACCATGTTAAAGGTATCCACTCCCCTTACATTATAGTTTATTTGTGTCCATTCGCGTAAAACGAAATCTACAGATAAGTCATTTGGTGTCATGAAAGCAGCATCGCGGCAAAAAAATAGTTTCCAGAAGTTGTACGAGCCATGGCAGAAGCGGCGTATAGTCACCCACAGAAAAATCACTTTGGAGATGATTCTCAAGATGAGGAATTCTACGGTTACCGATTTTTTGGATCCTACTACGCATGCTTTGCGTAATTAAACTATCTATTCTCGTCATAGGCGTAAACTTGTATCTGCCCATGGACTCGAGCAGCCCCTTCCCCCCCCCAATATTCACCATCATCTCCATAAGTACTTATAGAAATATGGGTTTGATCCCCTTCAATATTTTTAAGCCCTACAAATATTTCCAATAACTTTATGCCTATGATTCGTGTGATTATCCCTTCCCACGGCATAGTAGATATCACCAAATCTCTTGTAAAATTCCATCTTTTTTTTTAACATAAAAGTAGTCTATTCCAATTTTCAGCAGGTGCACGAAATTATCATTTTTACTTAAACAAAATCTGCAGGGTTGTCGTTTTGCGTCGTCAGACTAGGCAGGAGCAGTATCGCAGGCGGCATACTAGTGAGCTGCAAGAGATGACCTCTATTAGACGACTTCTATTATGAATTCTATTACTCTATTCTACGACTTCTATTATGAATTCTATTACTCTATTCTACGACTTCTATTATGAATTCTATTACTCTATTCTATTACTCTATTCTATTACTCTATTCTACGACTTCTATTATGAATTCTATTACTCTATTCTATGACTTCTATTATGAATTCTATTACTCTATTCTATGACTTCTATTATGAATTCTATTACTCTATTCTATGACTTCTATTATGAAATCTATTACTCTATTCTATGACTTCTATTATGAATTCTATTACTCTATTCTATTTCTTCTATTATGAATTCTATTACTCTATTCTATGACATCTATTATGAATTCTATTACTCTATTCTATGAATTCTATTACTCTATTCTATGAATTCTATTACTCTATTCTATGACTTCTATTATGAATTCTATTACTCTATTCTATGACTTCTATTATGAATTCTATTACTCTATTCTACGACTTCTATTATGAATTCTATTACTCTATTCTACGACTTCTATTATGAATTCTATTACTCTATTCTACGACATCTATTATGAATTCTATTACTCTATTCTATGACTTCTATTCTTTCAGCTATAGTTCCGAAAGCTACACGAGCGCAGGAAAAAGTGTTAGCTATTTTTTTTTCTATTTGGAAGATGTCCGTGAATCGGTATTTCAAGAAAAGGTAAGAAATTACACGTCCCAGAACTTATGGGATCCTTCCACGTATGATTAAGTACTTGTGTGTAATTCGGGTGTTTGCGGAGTGTGCGTAAATATTATTTCTCATTTAAAATCAAACCTTATAAAAAGAAATACGTGCAAATAATATCACACGGTCTTTATCATGACACCATAAGAATCGAACTGATAAGCAACACAAAACGAGCAATGTAGTTCGTATTGATAAAGGAACGTTTCGGGTAGTAAGGTTGTTGTTATCAATTGGCCACAAGAATCTTCCCGTTAAATATTTCCTCGTTATATCTATTATCTTTTTGATCAGGGGTTGCTTAATAATACGAAGCACTAAATGAAAGATAAGAAAGGGGAAGAGAAACACGCAGAAATTTAAAAAAAAACAACAAGGATGGATGAATAGAATAATAGGAGGAACAGGTTATTTTTTCTTTTCTCTCCCGCCGGTGTTATTATTATTATTATTATTTTATCTACAGGTGTAAACATCTTACACAATTATTATACGTGGCCGCTAAACTTCGCTCAGAAACAAGGTAGTTTTTTAACTCCCTGTCGTTTCTGTTATTACAGAGAAGCCATCACTCGATCGACAACGATCTCTTCGCGAGAGTCGTCAAAGCCCTGCGGTTGTCCGTGTTTTGTCAGCTGACTACGAAACAGTGATTCCTTGACCGAACTCTGAAGCTGTCTTTAAAAAACAAAAAAAAGATAAACGGTGACTTTTTGTGTTTATGTGACGTTTCGTATTCACGCGTCCAAGTATATTTATTATCGGGGATTGGACAGCATCGCTATTCCACACGCGTCAGAATAAAAATTAAAAATTATAATAACATATATACTCATTCAATCTGATTATCCTCTCTTTGTACATGGTTTTTAATTACGTCATAATAATGAAAACTCCGCGGTATATAGGTTTATTATAATCACTGGTTTTATTCTCGGAAGCACTTGTGTTGTCGACGATATGATGGTGATTCGCTATTGGCCGTATTCACCGACGGAGCTTAAACTACAATCGCAGGTTAAAGGATTAGCGATCGACACGGATTGGTTAAAATCCTCAATTTTAATCAATCCGTTTCGATCTTCAATCCTTTCACCTGCGATTGCATTTTAAACTGTGTTGGTGAATACGGCCGTGTATGACAGGGATTTGTAAATTATTTATGTAATTTTCTCTTGGAAATGAGATTAGAATTTTAAATATTCCCCACTTTTGCTTGGTATACCCTTGCTTGGGTGGTTGATCCAAGTTTCATCGGGAAAACTATTCCGGATGCGAATAGGGTCACCGATTTGGGAATTCTCATTGGTGAGTGCCTTAGGTTTTCTGAGTTGTTCATCGGTGGCCAAAAGAGCAAATAGAATATTCGGGGTGATTCTTAAAAGGTCTCTTTGCGTTCTTTCATAATCACCCTTCCTCTTTTCCGAGGCTTAGTTCGTCCTGGCCTAGAGTACGCCGTACCGTTTTGGAGACCCTATCTTCAGAAGGATATAGACTTGGTTGAAGTGGGTGCACAGAAGAACCATTAGGTTCCGTGAGAGCCACCCTAGGGTTCCATGAGAGCTTTTTTGGGGTTCCGTGGAATCAAACGTGTCGTTTGCTTTACGTGCCGATTTTTGACGAAACTTCAAAAATCCTGGAACCCGGAGAGCTTTAACAGAAAAGAATTTTCTAATTTTCCATACTCGTAAAGAGCTGTTTTTTTATTCGAAATACTGAGAATAAAGTGTGCAAATTATTCAAATTAAAGTATGCATTTTACTCGAGAGTCTCCCCCCCCCCCCCCCGATGATGTCGAGACGGGCTTGGGGGTTTGAAATATCACTTCAGTTAGAGAAATATTCAAAATTAGTTTGGGTTCTTTCTGTTGGACAAGGGCTTCATGGAACAATTTTATAATCATCAGGGGTACCGCGGAATAGCTTCGTAGACATTGCGGGTTCCGCGACAGCTTTCACGGTGGAAACCCCTTCACTAGAGCACTGGTGGATATGCAAAGCTTGAGCTATAAAGAGAAACTGGATTCGTTGAATATTCTGACGAGGACCAACCGGGTATCGAACTCGCGAAACCTCTAAACATACTTTGGTACTTTGGTGAGTATCTTATCGGCCTGGTCTTTCAAATGCAGATGACGTGAAGTTTATGGGGGGTAGTCGGGAATCAAAGTGAAAGGGAGGGAGCTCCAGACGAACTTGAATATGATTGAAGCATGAGCTAACGATTGGAGCATAACCTTTAGCGTTGACAAATGCATGGTTGCTCAATTTGGTTCGAACGACCCTCTTAACATTTACGAGTTGAATGGCGGTGTCATTCCGGATGCAACTAGGATCACCGATTTGGGAATCCTTATTGACGAGCGGCTTAGGTTTTCTGTTTCATTCTTAAAAAGGTCTCTACGCGTTCTCCCAAAATGATCCTTCGACTTTTCTGGGACTTAGTTCATTTTAGATTGGAGTATGCCATTAGGTTTTGGAGACCATACTTACAGAGGGGCACTAACTTGCCGAGAAGAGCCACGCGTGCTCTTGAGATGACACATAGAGCTTCAGCTATGAAGAGAGACTTGATTTTTTGAAAATGCTTACATTAGAAGAGCGCAGGTGTTGGAGGGGATATGATTGACGTGTTTAAAATTTTCGACTCTCGGGGACACCAGTTTCGATTAGTTAAGGATAATTCTAGGTTGTGTTGTGTCGCAGGGAGTTTTTCTCTAGAGGGTTGTAAATGCATGGAGTAGCTTATCTTTTGATGTCATGAGTTCTCCCACGATAGACACGTTTAAGAGGAATTATGATAATGTGGGTGGGAGTAATCGAGAAGATATTCATATTTAAAAAATGCCAACCATATTTGTTTGGGCAGATATTTTAGTTGCTTAGTAACTTTCTCCTGGCTTATTATTTTTGGGTAGCTGTATTTAGACTACGACAATTATAATTTTATGGGCTTTTTTCTAACACTATTTATTTTTATATATTTTTATTTACTCTTTTTTACAGCCATCTTGTTGGGCGATTTGCCTGTTGTGGTTTCTAATTTTGTATTTGTATTTGTGTTTACGTGCTTCGAGCGGCAACCTGGAAAGGAACATTTATATTCCTACAACTACTTTTAATACATTTAGATCCCCGAATTATCTCATGGCTCCCCTGACCGATCTCAAGGCATAATGTTTGAAAATTACTATTTAATTATGCTAGAGAAGAATGATTCTGTACAGAACTGTATCTAGACTGTCCGAAAATATTCTGATAGATATTTTGACTGGAGTTTTTGTGTTTGAAATTTTAAAAATCGATACATCATCCACTTATTTTTGATACTGTATTATGGAGTTTTCGGAAGGACTATGTAAATGAAATTAACAAAAAACTGCTCCCAAAGCTTCCTATAAAACCGAGTTATATATAATCAGCGTTTTTTGTAAAGAAAAGATACGGTGCTTTCTGTGATCAAAGCATTGAAAAGTGAAGAATACATAGTGATAGTCAAAGTAACAACAAAAGGAGCAAATTCAAAGAATCAAAAATCATCGAAAGGACAGAGGATCGGTATGCGTTGTGTCGAGTTAAAGAGCATAGATTTGAGCTCTCCCCCTCCCCCATATGATTATGGTCAGATTTAAGGTACCAAAGTTGGAATCTACGTTTACCACGCAGATCTTTGATTTTTGCCAAACTGTCGATACCTTTTAATACAAATACAAATACAAATACAAATACAACACCACAACAGGCAAAATGCCCAACGAGGTGGCTGATAAAAAGATGCCCATAAAAATATGGTTGTCATATGTTTCAAAAATACAGCAACCCAATTAAAAATGCAATTAACACAAATTACAAACAATATATACACATGATAAAATATTATACAATGCCCATAAAGAATACTTATGGTTGTCTTATTCTAAGAATGGATAGCTTCTCGATTTACCCCAACATGTTTATCGTATTTCTTTTTAAACGTGTCAATTGTGTTACAATTTACTACCTCCGGGGGTAAGCTATTCCATTTATTAACAACCCTATTGGAGAAAAATTCCCTGCGACACCATAACCTTGCATTGTCCCTCACCAATCGATACTGGTGTCCCCTTGTAAAAGCAGTCGATTGGCGGTGTACTAAAAGTTCATGGTCCATCCTATCCATCCCATTGAAAATTTTGAACACTTCGATCATATCTCCTCGACACCTGCGTTCATCCAATGTAAACATATTCAAAAAATGAAGTCTTTCTTCATAACTCAAGCCCTGTGTGCCAATAAGGACACGCGTAGCTCTTCTCTGCACCCCTTCAACCAAGTCTATGTCCCTCTGTAGGTATGGTCTCCAAAACCTTAAAGCATACTCCAGTCCAGGACGAACTAAGCCTCGAAAAAGCGGAAGAATGACTTTAGGAGAACGCGAAGAGACCTTTTTGAAAATGAGACCAAGCATTCTATTCGATTTTTTGACAACCGCTGAACAATGTTCAGAAAACTTAAGTCGCTCGTCAATGAGAATTCCCAAATCGGTGACTCTAGTTGCATCCGGGATAGTGACACCATTCAACTCGTAAGAGAACCGTGGGTTGTTCGAACCAAAATGAGCGACCATGCACTTATCTACGCTAAACGTCATGCTCCATTCATTTGCCCATGCTGCAATCTTGTTTAAGTTGGTCTGGAGCAACTCCCTATCGCTTTCATTCCCGATTACCCCCATTAGCTTCACATCATCTGCGAATTTGCTAGTATTAAATAGTTTTAAATAGAATTTACAAATCGAACCCCCGAGAGAACTTCATAAGTTGATCCATGGTCATTTTAACCCAATCGGCTACCACGAATCAATATCAACATGTTGAGAAAGTATCCGTATTTCTAGACTTTTGGTCTCACGTACTTCAAACATGATTCGATTCACAGATGAAACTTCCTAAGGACCGACTCATGGGAAGTTCTCAAACGCAACAAGACATTAGAAAAAAAAAAGTTGCATTTCTTATCGCATCTGTATAATTAACTTGAAGAAATACGACCAATAAAAAAAAGCTTATCAAAGATGTCACTGGGTACGCATTTAAAAATGGGCCAAATGCCGCGTGTGCTCCCAATATAACGTGAATGTATGTAAAGGAAAAAAAGAGACCCAGTCACTCTCGCGTAGTCTTTAAAGGCCTATAGTAATAGGCATCGACCTCATTAGGGATGCTGGGCTAGAAGAGAGTAGATGTGAGTAAGCACGTGTGCGTATGTTTCTTTTTTACGCAACGAACATTTCTTGGGCGGTCGAGCGAGTACTTTTCGAAGTCCCGACGCGAGATTTAGCGTCGCCCTTATGGGAGAGGGGAAAGGGTTAAGAGCAAAGCCATTGCACATGAATGTTCCCCAGGTATGCAGCCAGCAGTTTTCATTTCGCAGGTAGTTGACGATATGAGGTCACAGAACGTAATGAATATATGTTTTTTTTCTTCTTTTTCTGGTACGTCGGCCGAAATGGAATTCTTCTGACACAGTTTATTAGTAACTACAGCAAACTCTTCGGGACTTCACTAATTAAACACAAAGGTGGCTAAATACGAATAAAAAACTGGTTATTTGCACACTCTTAGAGTATGGGGTTGTAACATGTGGATGGGAAATATAGTTTCGTAACCTGAGATGGTATGCACCATATCAGTGTTTTGGAATATTCGATTCATGCTAAGCGATTTACCCTCAAGGGCAAGACTCATTATATTGTTGAGTGTTTGAAGTGTTTTGTGTATATTATGTATACCCGTGAACCCCCTTTTGTAAAACAATCAGTAAGTGAAACTTTACTTAGTTCCTATTTAAACTCACAAGACAACTACGTAAAAAAAACAAAAAAAAAAACAAAAAACAAGAGTCTATCCACCAAGATGTCTATTCTTATCTAAAAATTGGCATTGCTACTATATGTGCGTGTCAGAAAACTTTGAACAACTAAAACAAAATAATATATATAGATGATATAATTTCATGTCAAATGTAAGACTGTATAAATGATAAATAAGGATTTCCACAGGGAGTGAGAAAACGTATGGGGAAATCGAAAAGATTCGGTACTATTACAACGAGCAAATGAGAATGAATAGGTGATAAAGAATTAAAGTGACAAGAATTGGATTCTAATGACTTAAAGGCGTGTAGAATTCAAAACTGCACATGCTTCATGAGATACTATAATTTACATGTAAAACATGGAAAGGAAGTGTACTTTTTGGGAAAATCCCAATTCACAGCTCAGTCATGATTAGCAGTGAAGGTCTGTGCTTTATGAAGCGTAACGCTTAACGAGCAATAAATGGTATATAATAAAAGCAGATCTATTGCGGAAACAATAAATCGTTTGCGTAGTATCTAATTGTCTACAATCTTTTATCATTAAAGGCTAGATTGTTTGCAAACGGCAGTGTCCGTCACAGTTTTGTTTTAAAAAGGTGGTATTGACACTCCGGATGGATATTTTTCGTTCATAAAACCCAAGGTGAACGAATAGGAATATTTTTGAAAAGAATCTCATAACATTTTAGTGTTTTATGATCGTGGAATTGGCAAAAACTGCAGATATTGGCGATGTACATCGCCGCAGTTTGTCAGTAAAGGTGCCTCGTTATTTGAAAACGTGCATTTTCAATTGAAGCCATCTGAACAAACGGTTTTATTTAAGCATGCATCAACGAATTACTAGGCAGGGAATGACTAGATAATCCCACAAAAAAATTCAGATATAAGATTTAAATATATTATGCCCCTTTATCTGATAAAATTTAGGTAAGACACACTCTCGATCCAAAACAAGGCATCTCTAGTACTAATATTATATTGGACACTGGGGAAGTTTTGTTACTCAAGATAACAGCTGGTACCGAGATCTATAGTTTGTTTTGACGGGAACTTAAATTCTTTATACACTAGGTGATCTAGCACTATGATCAGTCGTTCTTTTTATCAGTAATATTAATAAGGTAAAAAGATTTCGGGGTAGATGAAAATAGAAAAATCTCTTTACGTAGACTGCCCACATATTATCGTTTGGCAGAAATGTCCCTTGTCCTAGGACATAACTGTCCATATTGGGTCACCATTTTTAAATGTTACAAGCAATTTCATAAAGGAGAGCAATGTTACAAGCAATTTCATAGAGGAAATATTTTAAATGAGGACGGTTTTTCACCTTGGTAGATCCTTCTTATCTGTCACAGCTGCAAAAGAATGGTTGCTCACATTTACAAACCACCTGTTGTTTACGCTTACAAAAAAACTCAAGTTCCCGCCAAAACAAAAACAATCAATATCGATCTAGCTGTCATCTCGTGTTGTAAAACTTACTTGATACGCAATGCAAATAAGAGTCTCATTTTGATGATGCCTATCTTTTGAATCTAATGATATTATAGAATGTCCTTAGCAAGACATTTGGAAAAATCTCGTCGATCTTTATTTCTACTATGTAGATTGAAACAAATCACCAAAGAAAGAGAGAATAAAATAGAATATAAGTAGAGTAGTCTATACTTATACATATATATACTAGAGTAGTAATCTTAGTAAATAATTGTCCATATACGGACCACTATTTTCAAATAGAACAAGTGATTTCAGAGGGGAAATGTTTCAATTGAGGACGATTTTGACCTTCTTATCTGTGACAGCTGCAAAAAGAATGACTTCTCGCAGCTGCGAATCACCTGTTGTTTATGTTGTTTATGATTATAAAAAGTTGAAGTTGCTGCCGAAACAAAAATAATCAATCTCGGTCTAGCTGTCATCTCGTGTCACTAAACTTACTTAGTGCCCAATCTAAATAGGAGTCTGATATTGATCATCCCTATCCTTTGAATCTAGCGATCTGTTTTCAGAAAGACTTTTGGTGAGTTTTCCAATCTTTCTTTTTACTATGTAGGCTGAAAAAAAATCACCCGAAAGAGAAAAATAAAATAAACAAATAAATGAAGCCACCAATCTCTCCAAAGGAGGTGTGTATTTCAAGTAACACTATACAAGGAGCAATTGCCAAAAACAAGTAGTGAGTGGGTTCGGTACGACCTTGCAATGCTAAAAAGTGAAAACAATACCGACATATCTTAATGGGATAGAGAAGAAAGAAACAAGATTGCGTAATATTATATGCAAGAGGATGTTGAGGTTTTTTTTTTGCATGCTCATCAATTGACGATGAGGTAGGAAAAGAATGACAAAAAAAAAAAAAAAACTTACACAAGGCCTTATTTTTATATTTTTTTTCTATATTATTACTATACATTGTAGATAGGCTCAGAGTATTGTTGGGCCCAAAACGCAATCCAACGCACGGGCAGCTCATTAAATAAGCAACACGGAAATGAGAAGGAGATAAAAACAGTGACGGTGATATGTCAGAAACTACGTCACAACACAATGAATGAATCAAAGGCGGAAAAAAAATAAAATTCCCGAAAAAAACTTTTACTCCGTATAAATACACTGTGAAGACAAAAATTATTACACATACGTGGGGGAAGAAGTATGTAAATAAGCGCGAGAATGTTGAAAGCTGTTGGTACGATATTAATCTGAGCTTCAGAAAAATCAGAGGAATTTGGATTTTGTTATGCATAAAAAAACAGGCGATACAGCTCGATATTCAGATCGAAGGGAATTTTTAGGGGGGGGGGAGGGGAGAAAAAAATCGTGTTAACTGGAAAATTTCCGCTAATTTCATGATATTGTATTCAGACAATAAGCTTGTGTGTTTTATGAAATAATGAAGAATATGAATACAAAAAATTCTAATTTCAAACGAACATCATGTCAATATAAGGTGTGGAAAATCTCATCATTTTCTCTACTATTTTCAAGATCGCTCAAACAACTCTTAGTGATACCAAAGACCAGAGTTGTCGGCAAGAAAGAAACTCCAAGTAAAAACTTGAACCTACTTGAACCAAAAGAAAAAAAAAAATTCCTCCATTTAATGACAGCCGTGAGAACCTGATTATTTACAAGCCATTGATTCTCAAGAAGAACGTAACCACTCTCGTATATTGGCAGTTTTGAGCTATACAAAGGCTTCTTTGAAACTGACTTCATCAGAATTCAATGCAGGGGTGCATCTATAATAAAAGAATGCTTACCCTACCATCGCAAAAGCAAGAGATGGCAGATGACGTATACGTAATTTTGTCTGCACATACAGTCGACGTCCATTTTCTGACTACCATGACAAATGATCGCACCGAGACATAGACTAATTTTATTCACGGCGATGATCTCATTTATTCGCATTTGCATCACAAGATTGAGAAATGACTACGAGAAATAAATTTTATATTTTGTACCCTTGCACCACAAAGAAAAAATTTCAAATTTATTGTACACCAGTGAGAAAACTTCGAGGTGGTTTAGATGAAAATTAAATCCTCTCTCTGCTGCGGATAAAAATCCATCATTTACGGTCTCGATAACTCGTATGTTTGCCATTACAAAGCAGAGTGATGAGATTTCATTTCTTATAGCAATTGTGTTGTAGATGATGGTATGGTATGTTCTTAGGTCCGAAAAATTTTGATTCAAATTTTAATTTTTGTGCGATAAAAACTTCATAAAGTTATGGATCCCTCTTTCCAGACTAAAGCTTGATCTCACGGTTTTAGTGGTACAAAATGTTGAGAAATCACTTTCTTGACGATCTTTGACGTTCTAGTAAGCTGTTCTTAGCTGAAGCTATGTTGAAAGCAAAAAATCCAACGTGGTAGCTAAAAATATATCAAATAATATATACCTCATAATAACGAAACATCGTTGGATTTTTTGCTTTCTACACATTGTGCTATAAAAGGTAATTCCATTATATCAAGCTATGTTGACATCCAAGCTGATCATTTCCAGAGTTCACTAAAGCCGTGCCCATGACATACGCAAAGATCTATAGACTAAAGGAATATTATAGTGAGTTCACAATGATAAATCACTTCGATCGAATGATCTGAATTCGATTGAGAGCTTCTGAAATTACTGTGAGAACCCATTTTGAGGTTTTGACCTATATAGCAAGCATTTATGGTGTTTTGCAGGGGTTACTTCTTGGAATGCCATGGAAGGCGGCAATATCACCATCTCAATCCAAACATTTGCATAGATTACGTTATTGGAGAGCTAATTGTGGATCATCATGTATTAGATGCGTGGTTGCGCAAAATCAACACGGCAACTAAATAATTATTTTCTATAACATTTTTTTAATCGGAAGATAACAACTGGATCTAACCAGATGTTAGATAAACAGAAAATCAGCGATTAACAGGAACAATTTAGTACATCGTGAGTGAGATTGAGAACGAGAGCAAAACTGGATCGGCACATCGCCTGTTATAGATCCGATAACACGACGTTATGAGTTCAGTTTCATTTGCATAATTACTATATTGTCACCCCCCCTCACAGAGGAGGCGTGCTGGAAATCAGCAGTCTCTGAGCAAGCCTTGGAGATCGACGTATACCACTTTGAACCGGAGGCAAAGGTACAGCTGGACTTGAAAGAGGTTCTTCATTTAAGAATTTTGGTTTCAACCTTTCTATTGCTTTCTCGACCATCAAGCTGTAACGAAAAATATTTGTCATTGTGCTGTAGAACTTTATAAGGTCCATTGTGATGAATAAGGTGTTTTGACCATGGCGATCGTCCTTGACCGGACCGATCTCGTTGCACTTTTGGCGAAACGTATCCGTCATCGATCGCATTGTCCGTTCTTTGCTCCAGGAAACAGGTGTTAAGTTTCAGTGTCGTACCATACGACCAGGCCTAGTAATAGAATTTAACCGTCGAAAATCTCAACTCTCCATTCACCAGTGTTTTTGAAAACCATATGGAGAAGGCTAACGTTCTCATGGGCTGTTAGATTTCTTACAAATTCCCACTTTGGCAAAGTTTAGCAAATTCATCCTTAGCAGCTTTTAATTCTGTTGAGGAAAGCCTACGAGCGACTACATGAACAGGAGGGCCAGAAGTTTCAACGTAATGTTTTATTGAGTGTTTACATTTTTAGAATACATATTATACAAAAGTTTCTTGCTTTTAAGGTCAATTACAATAACAAATTTAGACTAGAAATCGGCCACCAATATAGGATTCGAGACATCGGCAACGAGAAAATTCCACGTTAAAATCTTTGAAAACCCAGATAGCGAGCGTGCGTTAATTCTTTGTTGCCGAAGGTTTTAATAGCTGATCCGTTGACAGCTGCGAGATCAAAACGAGTCGCTAAATCTTTCATTTCGAGTAATCAAACTAAACGGATTTTTACACTAGCACCCGTGTCAACAAGAAATCGCAAACCGGGCACTTTATCGCAAATAACAAGGCAAATTAATTTATTGCTTTCTTCATTCTGCGCCTGAAGTGAAAGCAAATTTAGTTTTTTGAGAACGAGCACTTATAAAGCATAATTCGCATGATAAAAACACAATTTATCGCTTTTGGCATTTTTGAAATGGCCAGCGGTTAGGCAGTTTAAGGCCAATTAAATCGTCGAACTTATTTTCAATGCGGGCTACTCACTTGAAAACTTTTATTTGCGATTGAGAGAAAATTTGTATCGGCCCACAATCTGTTGACACCGAATCAACTTCGGGCTGATCCAGTATAATATTACCTATTTTGTTTTATTCATATTTATTGTTATCATATAACAGTACAAAAAAAGAGAAAAATTTACCATGGAATCAATCAAAAAATGGCCCATTCTGGTAAGTGATAGTAAAAATTAGTATGTGTGTGGAAAAACAGAAAATAGTCAACTAAAGAAATCAAAATTATTCAAATTAAAATAAAAATTCATGGCAACAGAAGAATGCAATTTAAAAACAGTTCTACATGCTGCATCTAAAAATATACATTTTTTGGATGTTGGAATAAAAGCAAAAACGACTAGATGAAGCCATGTAATTCAATTAAACAGTTACGTTATTTAAGAATTATATGAGCAACAGAAAAAACATTAAAACAAATTTTCTATACCATCAAGTGAGAACATGTATTGCTTGACACATTTTTTAAAGGATGGTGAATTAGTATTGTGAGTGATTTTTCTGGTGGTAATGTATTGTAGAATTTTGGGGGAGATAAGTAAAATGTTTTTTCAACAGTGTTTTATGAGGCAATGGAAGTGAATACATATTATTCAGTGTATTTGAAGATCGAGATGTATTTAAAAGCAAGGAGAATTGTGAATAGGAGGAGAATAGATTTATAGAACTATAATTGATGTAATGTAAGAGTATATTCCAAGATGTTGAAGTTGTATTGATGGTGCAGTAAAATTATTTGTGATGATTCTAATTACTCTCTTATGGAGGCTGATTATAGGGTAAAGGGTTGAAAAGTAGTCAGAACCCCAGACAGTTAGACCATATAGTAGGAGTGAGTGAAACAAGGAGTAATAAAGAGTTAGTAAAAACGACTGATTCAAGCAAGGTTTGAGATTAAAAAGGTTGGAGAAAATTTATAAATATTTCATCAGCCATTTCAGCCAACTTTGATAGATCATCATTACTAACAGACAAAATCTGCTTAGCAATTTTATAACCACAAATTATAACCACAACCTGCGTGAAATTAGGAAGGCAGATTCATGTGTCTCCAGTGGTGTAGATGGTAGCATGCTTGCCCGGTATGCAAGAGGGCCTGGGTTCGAGTCCCGGCGGAGACGTGATGACTTTTCTTTCCGAGCTCACCTCAGCATAATATCCGGAAAATAACTGTTTCCTTGATATAACCACAATTTTTTAAGTAACTGATCTGATAATTGACCATTCGCCAAACTTCTCATATCGTAGAGCACAAGCGAGAGGGTTTTTATCCCCCAATTGAATACCTTGAAACAGCGTTTTTAAGCTTATTACATTCGACTTCGATGTACTGGCTTAACAAGTGTTCCTTGATAGCTTTATACTCATTCAAATTAGATTCCAAGGAATCAAGAATATCATGAATTAGCAAAAGTTATTCGCTATCCAAAGCGGTAGAGACAATGATGTTTAGTACTCTCAGAAGTTATACCCGGAATTAAAAATTGAGATTCAATTTGCTTGAACCATAATTGAGGTATAGCCCTCCGAAATGGGGATACTTTAAAAAACTTACACGTAATAATTCATTACCACTTGGACCATTGGAATCGTTAGCCATTGCAAACTCTAAAATATTAAATGTATAAAAGGGTTGAAAAGGCACTGAGATAAAGGATAAAAATAACATTTTCTGACTAAAATTTCCGGTGCGATTAAACGCACAGACTCCACAACTCCCAGGACGCAAATATGCATTGAAAGCTTGAAACAGCAAAACTCTGGAAGCCAACATGACACGCAGAGAAAAGTCCGTGAACGGCATAGAGATTTCCAATCAGAAGGTAAAACTCCCGGCGGTGCAAAACTCCATCAACACAGAACAGCATCATCACGTCCGAGTCACCAGTGTGGTTGCGCGAAATCAACACTTCAACTAAATCATTATTTTCTATGACATTTTGTAATCGGCCGATAACAACTGGATCTAACCACTTGTTAGATAAACAGAAAATCAATGATTAACTGGAACAATTTAGTACATCATGAATGAGATAGAGAACAAGAGCAAAATTGGATCGGCACATCACCTTTCATAGATCCGATAGCATGACGTCATGAGTTCAGTTTGCATAATTACGATGTTGCCACAAAAAGATGTATAGGGTGATTCAAAATTCATGGGAAAAACTTGAAGAGATGATATATAAGACACCCCGAAACACAGGGATTTTCTATCCTAGAATGGGCGGTTGAATCACAATAGCAAAGTGGTAGAGGGTGTTTTAGAGAGTGCTCAAACAGCACTCCTCCCCCCAAAACAAATATATTTTTCACACGGATATTAGAGATTGGAGTTTTTTTTATTGGTGCAAGGACCATCAAGGTTATGCTGCGCCAAACAATGATCAAGCGGTATAATGACTTGTGGTAGAATTTGCTTTATTTTCAAGTTGCACGATAAGAAGGTCTACCACATTACATTACCCCGTACCTTCGAATGGTTGATTCGTCAGAAAAATGTGATATTTGCTTTTGATAAATTGCTGTTGTGCACTCCCTAAAAAACCTTCTATTGCGATTCGACCACACATTCTATGAACAAATATGCTTGTTTAGGAGTCTTAAAGTTCGTTCCATGGATTTAGAACCACCCTATATTAATTTACCCATCTAACATAAATGGATCCCTGGAACGTGTCCTGAATGCATTTATCTCTACAGGAAATGCTCTACGATCTTAATAAGATGCTCAGAAACGTTCTAATAATGTAAAACTCCTGTCTGACGCTGCGTTTTGAGGGAGAGGGAAGGGTTACACGTCATATCATTGAATTTAAGAATCAAATTTACATAAAAGATGAGATTTCCTGGGATAGGATTTCGCAGTTAATTCAATCTAGTCAAAGAAAACAGCACTGAAAAAAATCCCACGTACTTCACCAGAGTGATATTCCCGGTTTTACAAACCTCTTATAGAAATTACAGTCCATCATGTCAAATATCATGCGCATATGCCATTCAATAACCGTATCATGGGAGATATCTTCCAGCAAACTCAACCATATATGGAAATGTAAAAACATAAATCGCATAGCTAATGCATTCCTTGACGCCATTTTTTCATATCACCATTTGTCATTAGATATTCACGGTTGTTCAAGACCGGTCCTGTTCAGTGCACCCAGTTAAAGAAAAAGCGCGTAAGAACGCACCACACCACCACCATTTCGCAACTTTTATTTTTTGCTTATTTATTCATTGGATGCTGCTCACGTTGCATAGGCTCAAGTGCTAGATAAAGGTCATGGCATTTCGGTTGTTTAAAGGCCACCAGTTTGATATCGTGGAATGCTCAAAATGCCTTTCTTTTTCGTATTTGTTATTCAAACGGCCACTTCATCTTATTTTTAGTATAGTTTTTTTTTTGTCGCAGCAATTCAACACCAACAATAACTATAATTTTGAATCACCTTGATATAGCCCCATTGTCACAAATTCAACACAGACATTGGTCTAATTTCTCTCGTCTGGATCGGGTTAAGAAGTCTTCTATTACCGTCTAATGAGTTTTTGCGTTGAAAAACTCTGAATAAAAAAAATCTTATCATATGACATAGAACATTTCACAAAGAACAACATTGTACACAAACCCTCACAGACAATATCTTCATGCACCGCGAAACGTGAAAACACACACAGTTTGGATAATAAAAGATTTAATGTACAAGTCTCGAATGAGATTTTTTTGTTATTTCTTCTTTAAACATTTAGGGTTCGGCTTGAAAAATCTTGATAAAACAGGGTCATAATGTCTTAATAATGTCTGCTAACATTTCAATAAAAGAATCGCACGTACACACATAATGTCCGTTCCATTTACACGACTGACGTTCTACAAATGCAAAATACCGTATAAGATGTCACCGCCGCGACAACAATAAACGTCAAGTGGATCAGATGATAGTAGACAACATGGTCACGCCTTCCGGCTACAGACAGAGAGGCATAAAAAAACATGCAGCGAAAAATATTATTAATTAGTATATTTGTCGAAATTTTTATCATTTTCAGACATCGAATATAACGTATCTTATTATTAATTTAGGTTTTTCAAAACTTTGAGCAATAATCTACCCGTGAGAAATCTCATTTAATTGTAAATTATATGTGTATCTGAGCTGAGAATCTATTTACTAATCCATTATAGAGAATTAACTTCCAGTTCGCAGTTTGAGAATTGATCGTAATTCAGGAAGCAGGTCATTGGTATCGCCTTTCTCGATATATCTTCCTTTTTACTTCGTTAATGACGCTAAGAGAATCGCACGAATGAATTGAATTTCTAATTACAAGAGTGTTACAAGGAACTCTACAAATAAAATAATTAAGTTGACGGAACCTAAATATAACCAACTAATCAACATTGGCTTCCCCATAGAGAGTTTGTGTTGCTGTTTAATAGTTTTTCTTTCTACTTCAGGTTCATAGTAGGAGAGTTGAAGAGTTACGCAAGAGCTAACAAGACGCAAATGAAGATGGGCCATAACATGTTCAATATTTTTACCTCATGATTATTTCATTTTGGACTTTAAAAAGAAAATATATTGATGGATGATCTTTTTCCCTATTCATTTACTTATCCCATATTACACAGAAGTAAATTGAACTTACGAATTTCATGACGTTACCCAGACGTCTTCAACTCTTCGATCTCGACGTTTCTAGCTTATCCCATATAAGTCTGCGTTTCTCTATTACAGCGGTTCCCAACCTTTCATTCTTCAAGTACCCATCAAAAATGCGTAGGACTCTTTCGTACCTCCTGGAAAAGAGTATGTACCTTAACAGATGCCCACCTCTTCAAATGCGTAAAGAAACTTATACGCCTAGAAATGCGAAGGAGGCTTGTGTATTCCTAGAAACATTCGTAAGGCGGCTTGTGTATTCCTAGAAACATTCGTAAGGCGGCTTGTGTATTCCTAGAAACATTCGTAAGGCGGCTTGTGTATTCCTAGAAACATTCGTAAGGCGGCTTGTGTATTCCTAGAAACATTCGTAAGGCGGCTTGTGTATTCCTAGAAACATTCGTAAGGCGGCTTGTGTATTCCTAGAAACATTCGTAAGGCGAGCGTATTCCTAGATAAGTGGAGGAGACTTCCGTACCGCTAGAAATGCACTGTAACAAAGGCGCAACAGAGGTGTTCGTACTCGTAAAAATTCACAAGAGGTGTTCCTACCCGTGGAAATGCACAAGAGATGTTCTTACCCGTAATAATGCAGATGTGTGTGTACTCTCTTTGTGTGTGTGTACAAATGTTTGCTCCTTTTTTATTTCCGGACTCGGTTTTTACCGCCATTGTTGATTATTTTTCACGTACCCCTGACTTACTCCCCACGTACCCCCAGGAGAATCAGTGCTCTATTGGGATTTTATGAAACTCTAGGGCTTCACGAGACATTAGAAGCCACGTTAGGAGTTCAGCGAGAAATAGCAATAGATAGTAGTGGCAACTGGAACCAGACACTATTCCGCCAGATCGTTGTAAAGGAACGGCAAAGGTCGAGAATTTTTAGACTTTTGTAGCAATTTTTTCAGCAATATTCAAAGCATGGATATTATTTAAAGGGTTCCACAAGAGCAAAAAGGATCGAGATCCACTTGCTGTAAGTATTCAATAAGAGACCCTGAGCTACGTGTATGTTTTACTTTTGAAACCAATCCTCAACAAACTTCAGTGTAAGGTATGGAGTGAGGTCACGCGCGCGCGCTGAAAGAAACAAAGAGATGTATTACAAAGTTTTTTCACCTTCTAGAGGAGTTCCAACGAAAACCTTCAAGTGCCCTTCAGAGTTCATGGTTAAAAACAAAATTACCGATGGAATCAGTAATTTCCAGCAGAAGCAGACCCTCACCATTAACTTTTTCAAGGTGTCCGAGTATTTACGGTAATTGTGACGTATCTAACGGAGCATTTACAGTATGATTAAGAAAGGTAATTTTTTGAACTTTTTCAATTTCAGTGTAGTGACGATAACATTTGTGTGAATATTAATGAGAAAAAAATTCCAAATATCCTTAACAATGAAATGCACAAAAATAATAGCTTTCCTGTAAGAAAAACCCTGGATAAAGTTCGAAAACTAAATGACCTTTTCAAATAACAACAAATAAAATGACCTCTAATGGCGGGATAGTGTTACCCGACGTAATTTGAGGATCAAACCTTCACTGAAACGAGAAGTAATTTCGTTTTCACAATGAACAGGATATGGCTGAGCACGTGTGCTTTCACGCAATGGATTTCATTTGTACATATATATTTGTCCATTTTTACATTAAATGTGTAGGATGAAACTTATTGTCACCTTTACATCATAATATGGACGAACAATAGCTATGTGCGACGGATATCCGCAAGTTAATCGGGTACAATACGCAGCAATTTATTTTGAAAAAGACGGCATACGTCATATTAGAACTGTGGAACGAATGTATAAAGTTATATTCTGTGTTGATGAATATTATTTACAGCTTGTTATACTGTCATCGAGTCAGAATTCAATGTCAGTGAGATTTAATCTTTATATCGTGTCTTCGGTCTACAAGTATTGTAGGTAGTCTCGTATTGTGTTGGTAGATGGTATCCAAGTGAAAATGCTTCTATTTTTCCCAGCGCCAACATATTTCTTCAAACCATCCAGTCGGCGACAAAAGTCCACAGCAATAATACTCCCAGACGTTTTTATCTCAATTGATATACTCATACTTCCTTGTAAAACTACAGAAACGTTTCTCGCATTTGCTTCTGCATCATGCCGACGATAAGAGTCGGAAAATTTCCACTTTTTCCCAATATCCACTGTCGCCGTCGTCCATATATAATGTAGGACAAGACAGAGATAGGAGGAAGGAGAAGAGACCACACTCCTTATACATACATAAAAAACACGACGTCATATTTAAATTACAAAACTGCATATATAATCATTGTTATTTCTTTCATTTTTAGCAGCTCAGATGATAGCAACAATGACCTATCGCGTCGTGTTCGAGGTCCAGAGGGTAGTAGAGGATAAGATTAGCCCCGCCTATGCGACAATTGCGGAATACCAATTGAAGCGAGCCTATTCTGAACTTCTATATTCTTTCATTACATCTTGGGAGAGGACATTAAGGGGACACCGCGCCATCAAGGAACTACCTTTTCCCTCACAACCTTCTCAAAGTGCTCTATTTCGACGTCGATACCAAGCTGATCACCTTATATACAACATACGCTTGGTGTTCTGTAGCAGTTGACACCTCTGGTCGTTATTTTTACCGATCACGACACAAGTTATCGTAGAGAGATGCGGAGATTCTTTTTTGCCTTTACTATCATCTCATTTGTTCCTTTTTATCGAGACTTTTCCATCTAACAAAGACATCATTAGTATCCACGCACTGACCATTAGAATGAATTAAAAAAAAAAGAAAAATCAAAGATTCCTTTCTTATTTTCGTCCAGAACAATCGGTGTCTAGCATTGTCGGTCATTTGAAGATCGCTATTAAGATAAGAAGAAGCTCTGAAACACAACTGAAGAGTTTAGAAAAGCCCAGAAAAATTGATGGAGATAGAGTTATAGATGGGAATTTTTTTATTTTATTTTTTGCAATAATATATCTTAATCACGCTATATATTTTTTGACGGGATAGCTTAAGGAATATTCTAATCGATCAGATTGGAAATTTCAGTAATTCGTTGATGGAAAATATAGATGTAAATTTCAAAGAGAACAGAAAACACACAAATAATTTGGTTATTGATTATATGATGACGGTATAAAAATTCAGTTTCTTTAGTTAGTAAAAAAAAACTATTTTAAAATCAATCGGTAAAAATTATAAAAACATTTAATGATTCCATTTAATCAGTTTTTGAGACTATGAAACTATATTTAGTAATGTCTATATATAGTGACGAATGGCATTTGAGCAATTTTTTGTTAGCGAGTACGTTTTCACGTCGGCAATCACGTTCGAGCGCTCTTCACGTCAGCAATTGCATTCGAATACGCTACACGTCAGCTATCACACAATCGAGTGCTCTTCGCGTCAGCAATTGCATTCGAATACACTACACGTCAGCAATCGCATTGAAGCACTTTTGTATCAGCAATCGCATTGAAGCACTTTTGTATCAGCAATCGCATTGAAGCACTTTTGTATCAGCAATCGCATTGAAGCACTTTTGTATCAGCAATCGCATTGAAGCACTTTTGTATCAGCAATCGCATTGAAGCACTTTTGTATCAGCAATCGCATTGAAGCACTTTTGTATCAGCAATCGCATTGAAGCACTTTTGTATCAGCAATCGCATTGAAGCACTTTTGTATCAGCAATCACATTTGAGTACCTTTTTGTCAGCAATTGCGTTTGCGCATGCTCCATGGCAACAATTTTATTTGAGAACTTTTGTGTTAACAATCGAATTTGAGCACAGTTTTGGTCAGCAATCGCACATTCGATTACACTTCACGTCAGAAATTCATCCGAATATGTTTCATTTTAGCAATCGACATTTGAGAACCTTCTAAGTTCTTTCTTCTGAGAACTAAAGCAGTTGTGTATATCAAAAAAACACATTTTTAAACACTTTTATGCCATAAATCACATTTAAGCATTTCCTTTCCAGAAATCGAATTTCGATGCTTTCGGGTTAGCAATCGCATTCAAGTACGCTCCCCGTCAGCAATCATACTCGAATACGCTTCGTATCGGAGAAATCGTATTCAAGAGTACTTTACGTCAGAAATCACCAATTGATACACTTCATGTAGCTAATAAATATTCGAGTACGCTTCATGTAAGCAATCGTATTAAGTATAATTCATACTAGGCATATATATGCTTGAGTTATCATACCGTTTCAGTATTACTGCTGTAGTCGATCATAATCGTGTATTTTTCTTTTCACTAATTAACCTTACTTTCATTATAAATGTACTCAAATGTAACTAATGACAAACACTGTACACAAAGAGAACAGTAATCCGAGTGTATTTGAGCAAATTTCTACGTATGAAAGTAAGCAACATGTGATATGAGTCGTCCAGTTTCAAAACCAGAGATTATTTTTGACAAATTTTCCAAGAGAAACAAAAACTAATCGATTGCATTATTTAGGTATAATTTCATTTTATTTTTTGCAAATTGGTATTAGATAGACACAGGTATGAACCAAATTTTAGCTCTGTATAAATATTGTTTTCGAGAGAAATTTTTTATTCTTTTGAATCTATTTGGTTTTGCAACCAAGCTATTGAATTTATCTGGTTTTTCAACCAAGCCATAGGTATATCTACCTGCTTTTGAAACTGATTTCTTTACTTATCTGGTTTTGCAACCAACCGCAAATGAATAGCATCTAGCTAAAGTTATGAATGTTATGACTTCGCTTACCGATAGATCGGTGGGAAACTAAAAATAAATGACATGATCTGAAAATCGAAAAAAGTGGATCTATCTGGTTTTGAAACTGACGGCTCATTATACTTTAGTGAAATTGGCTTTAAACTACAGCTCGGGGTCTAATTGACCATCATCTGCCTAAAACGACCGTGGTCGTAAAAGAATGATCAAACACCTTACGATAATTTATAACTCAGTTTAGATATATTCAGAATGCAACAATGTGTTAAAAATACCAACTTCATCGTTTTCCGTTGCTGTGTGATCAAATTAATGCGTTAATACGTAATTTGCATATAGTCATAAAAAAAATGAGACAAGAATTTTAATGAATGTTCCATCTATGAGCGAATATATATTACGTAAAGGAAATAACTGGAAGCTTTCTTGCCAAAAGCAAAGAAAAAAAACCTCGGCTATTTTGTTTTTCTTAATGAACCCAAGCTGTATTTAGGTCGTAAAAAAAGTATTTGTTTGTTGAAACGCGCATTAATTAACGGTGCCACATTCTTAATTTGTCACCGCTGAAAGTTTTGCAACTCTGATGGAATTCTTTTATGCTGTTTTATATCAGTGTTGTACACAGAAATTCAAAACTTAGCGAGGGGTTTATTTATCACCCTTCTCTGCAATATTTTATAATACGCAGATTATCATGCCAGTTTGCACGCATTGAAGTTGGTGCTTATTTTAGCATACGAAACACGGGCTCCGTGTGTATGTGTGTGTGAGCAGGAATCAAATGTTTCGTTTCCTTATCGCATAGAAAAGAATTCCCGGTAATAATCCCCTTGCAACGTTTCTAAGAGAGAAAAGCAAACAAGATAAAACCTATTCTAAAATGTGTGTAACACGAGCAAAGAAACACGCGGTTGATCTGATGGCTACGTGTGTCCTTGGGAGAATTCGTATGTGTCTGTTTGCTTTTGCCAGCCCCAGATTTCGCCGAAATTTCTTTCAAAATCTAGTAAATAATAAGCAGTAGTCTCAAAAGGAAGAAGATCGTCATTTGGCCAGCTGTTTGGCCGCCGCTTTAAAGACGCCAGCTCGCTAGCATTTTAAGACTCTCAAACACGTGATGATGAAGTCTTTCTTATACTTGACTGAAAACTCACTTCAAAATCTAAGATTATTCACGTGAGAAATGAAACAATGATCGGTATGGTTGACATTGCCATCTTAACGCGTAGGTCCACCCGAACACGGCCCGTGGACCTCAAGAGAAGGGGGGTGGGGGCGCCCACGAAAATGAGAACCGGTTTAAATTTTTGAGGATTTGACAGTTAAGGTCTCAGAAAAATCACTTGGCCCGAGGGTCCCATGATACTCTTATGACGGCCCTGACGGTTAATAAAAAAAGCTATAAGGAGAATTCGTCGGGACACATAGTTTTTGCTTGAATCAATTGCGTAAGCCATTGTCAAATAATGAAATAATTGTGTATGCTATTATGTCGTTCCGAAAGTTCTTAGCGTTTGTCTTGTCAGTTATTGAGCAACAGGAAAAATTCAAAGACTATTTCTATTCGTCTTAGAAAAAGGCCTTGGCGAGAGGCTACTTTCTATTACTATTACTACTACTACTGCTATAAACTAAAATTTATTTTCAGTCGTTTTCAAATACAGGTGATCGACTTGCCACCCAAGAATTTTCATCTTAGCCCCCAGAAAGATTACATCTCACCACCTATGCAATGGGGGGGGGGCGCAAAGATTGTCCCCAAGGCTACATTGGTCAAACCAAAGGTTCTCTGGAATGTAGATTAAGTGAACATAAGAGGTATGTTAAAAATAAAGAGGTCCACAATAGCTTTACACTGCTGGAGTGAGGACCACAAATTTAATTTTCCAGAAGCTAAGGTGATCCAAAAAGTTCGATCGCGTTTGACACTTCTTTGAGGCAGGGCCGTCTTAACAGCATCATGGGCCCCCGGGCCAATAGGTTTTTCTGAGGCCCTACCTGGAAAATTCTCGAAAATTTCAATTAGTTCTCATTTTTGTGAGGCCCCCGGGCAGTGCCTGGGTGGGCTCATGCGTAAAGACGGCACTTACATAAAGGCTGTTCGTGAACAATTAGTAAGTGACATAAAATCAACGCCCTCCATTCCATTGCTCTACTACATTTTCATTGTGAAAAAAAATTGAATAATATTGAAGGGGCCAATCTGGACATATGGCGTCACTAACAGCAGAGGGCAACAACTATGACGTCAAAACTGAGAATAAAAATACTGAAGTGAAGGAAACAACTCTGACCACCACTGACGCTCTCTCATTCTGACCACGTTTTTCGTCGGGACAGAACGCGCGTGTTTGTTTTTCTACCTTGATAACGGCACCCGTGAGTGCCGAAACATATGTCGGTGTTTTGTAAATTGTTATTTGTCCTCATCACACGTTGTTGGTCTTCTATAGTTTCGGGCAAAGTTATTCTTTTTGATTAATCGTGATATTACCTCCCTCTATCAATCTTACAAAATTTGTTTGGGGTATCAAAAAAATAGGGGTCCTTTTCGGTACGTTTCAAAAGCATATCACGCACTGAATATATTGGTTCATACAGTCTTTCTCCGACTAATTTTGCAAAACATTTGTGATTTGTACTTTTAGGAATCACTGCGTTTTCGAGCCATTAATTTTCGGTTTTTTTTCTTTCTGACGATATGTGAAGTTGACCTTTACTACTACTTCACCAAACACTAACTGTAGCCACATCGCCGCATATTGCAATTTACTACCATTAACGAGTTGGATTGGAAATGAAGACGCCATCTATCGGTGGTCGTATCAAGCTCGTTAGAAAAAAATATCTTATCTATATCCTTCCCCCCGGTATGAACCTGGGACCTGACGGCAACCTTGGTAGACGAGCATCTTGCTACCACGCCCCTCGGGCGCAATTGATGTTCGCTGCAACAGGCCGGTTGAGCAGCATCAACCTTATTTTTCTTTTCAGAAATAAGTGCCTAAAATTAAACTTTTGATCAGCTATGTTGAATGTAAAAATATTCAGGATACACCGATTATGATAAAAGCCAAACTCAATAGATTCTCAACTTATCCGTATTGCTATTTATTTCAACATAATAGAAAGAAACGCAAGCAACTGAAACACCCAAAACGTTTGCGATGACGTAATAGTATGGCAGTATATAAGTAACTCTAACTATTTTCCTTTCAGAATGTCTAACCATACGAGAGAAGAATGGCTAAACAGGTGAAAAGCTTCTTCAATTCATTCGAAATTACATTTCTCTCTGGCGGGGGGATAGATCTTTAGAACAATAAAATTGATTCTCACTGACTACGTTGATTATATTGATGGTGGCACGTACGCCTACAAAAAAAAAAAAGAAAGAAAAATCTCGTGTTGACCTTGAAAAACAAAAAAACACCGATAAAACCGATGATATTGTTCAAAGTGAAAGAAAATGTCTATCTCTAATTTCTGCTTTTTGTTTCATTCATTATAACACACCACACGCTTATATATCCGCAACAAAATTAAACGTCAATTTATATTCCATTATCACATGAAAGGACCTTGGGCGAAAGATAAATTGAAAAAAAAAAAAAAAAGAACCTCTATATTTGAGAGATTGAAGAGAAAAATTCCAATTGAGTCTAGTCACAAACAAGTCTCGAAAGAAAGAGAATAAGGTGTTGGATAATCTTCATATCCATCCGAACAATGCAGATTTATAAGCTGTCACCTGATTTGTGGACTCGGTGTCGACGACAAATACATCACCATGATTTGCGCATCTATACCCAGTTCTCTACTAGAACTGGTACATATATCCATTTTAAACAAGACAAGTAGTAATTTAGAGAATTAGCAGTCCATTCAGTAGAAATTAATTGCATAAAAAAAACGCACCAACTATAAAATCCAGTCTTCTTCAGAGTTTATGAAGACATAACAGTTTCAAACTCCCTCCTTACCTTCAACTTATCACACACACACACACACATACAAACTGGCGTTTTCCTATTTATTTTCTGCCTCTTCTTAATCCTTAAGTAGTTATTATATAGTGTTTTTATACATGTATAAGGAGGTGGGAAGGAAAGGATGGATGAGTTAAGAATTGGTAAGGAGTCGTGCAGGCAATGGGGATGGTTTAGCGCAATTTGCTTCTTTCTTTCTTATGATCTCGATACGCGGCACGCATCTGAATTCGGCAGCTTGCCGCCCTTCACAAGCAAGAAGCGCAATGAATGCTTCATGACATTCATACTAGAAAAAAAAAAAAAAAAAGAGTAAGATCTATAAGAAATAGAAAAAATAAGAAAGGGGTAAAGAAGAAGAAAACTCCGCACACGTAGTGTTTATTTCTTATATTTTTTCCCCAACAAAGTCCTTTTACATCATACGCAGGAATTTTTTTTTTTCAGTCTGCGGTAAAGAAGACAGCAAGACGAGAGAAGGTGGTGGATGGAAAAATGTGAAAACTATGCAGATTTCCCAGGATGTTTACACACCCTTGATCAGGTATAGCAGAAAAAAAAAAAGAGAGGCTGCCGATGGGATCGTCAGAGGATGGTAAGAACCACAACAAGAGCCACAGTGTATTAAGGGAGGGTTCATGAAAACACGAATTTAAAAAAAAAAAAAAGTTGGGGTAGTATCTTTCTTGTTTTCTTACCTCTAGAAGCGGCCATTTTTATGTGTGTGTGTGAATGTGTGTTTTGTTTTTGTCGACTAGTTTCCCGGTGATGCCACCTGAGGGCGTCCTGCGTAGTTAGCAGCCGCGCAGGTGCGGCATTTGCTTAGCCCCGGGGTATAAAAGATGCAAACCGCCTCGCGTGCACCGCATTCCACAGGTGGTCCCAACCAAGGTCTTCTTCTTCTCTTCTTCTTTCTACGTCTGTGTTTGGTTCCTTTTTTACAGTTTTATATAGTACATCCATAATATTTTTCTCCCCTTTGCCCAACATTTTATTCCCCTTTTTTTTTTATTTATTCTTCCAACGCCCCTTAATAGCTGTTGGCTACATGTTAAATGATCGGAATAATTACCTTCCGAAAACGAACCACAACACCTAATTCAAGGATCTCTTACTCATACTAGTTTGTTTACCTGAAGAATACTCGCAAACACGTTTTTTTCTCCTTCTAATAAGTAATACTTACGGTAATAATTATTAACGGAGGGAAGAAGTTATCACAAATGATTATTTTATTAAATTTTTCTGATAGAAGCAAATAAGGAAAATAATCAAATTTTTATTCCGATGTTGAAATTATACGGAAATTCAATATCTAAATTGATATATATTTTCGATTAATATTTAATTTACTCTACTATATCGAATTCATATATTAACAGGGCTGAATGAATGAACACCTTAATATACATATTAAGAGGGCTGCTGAGATGAGAAAATAATTTATTATCGATTTAATATATTGAATGGGAAAAATCCTATTTTCTGTCTGGAAAATTACTTTTTGCCTGAAATTGGTTTTCTCGATCGAATATATTGATTTGAAAATATACGCGTATATTTCTAATTAACCTGTTGTATTTTATTTAGTATATGAAAGATGGGAATTTGGAGTCGCGTGGGATTATATGTAAATATTATGGGATGGATATAGATTGGTTGTTCTAGAAATACAGATATTAAAAAATGGAAGAAATTATGATTATTTTTTAAAACTCTTAGATTTTGTTTGCATTTTATTTTTGACATTTTTACGGAATCATCAAAAAATTTGCGAAAAAATAATGTGTTTTCCGACGGAAAAGAAGGGGAAAAAACAGTTTTGAAACGTCATAGCCACATTCCGGCCATAGTTGTAAAGCATTCTTTCCTCTTATTTCTCTCAGACTAGTTAAATATTATCACATGACCTTGCTGAGCAGTCGAGCTGAAAGCAGAACACGGCAGATATAACCATTTATTTTTCTTTTAAACCCACCTCACATAGTATAAAGCACGGTTCAAGACTCAAGAAACGCGACGGAAACCTTATTACGACGAATAGCTGTTCAACGAAGCTGAATCGTAAAAAAAAAAAACACCACAAAGAACAAGAAAGCTACCCTCAAGGTGGGGTCTGTCGCGACATTTTTCGAACGACTTAAAAACAATCCCGATAACTTATTAGTTCTTAGAAATAAATCTCAAACCTTAATCTCATATATTCTTTCAAACTCTGCTGCCACAAACAAATTCTCTACTTCAATAAGTAAACTTGATAGTATCGTTGAAGAATTTCAGCTCAGTTCTATCCTTTGACGGAATTTCTAGGATAATAAATAATTAATGAAAGTGAAAGCGGAATATTGATCAATCAAGCTGGCCTTCGCATGCAAATGCGTGGCCCTCCTAGAGTTATGACATGCTGTGAAACATTCTTCGTCAAAAATAATTTGTGATTCCACACCTCATTTACATATCCATGAATATTTCATCGAAATTCCAATAATTAAAAAAAACAAAAAAAACTTTCTAGAAGAATCTGTTATATTTTAGCTCAACACATTAGGGAAATACAGTATAAGCAAATTTTTAATAATAACCAGTCACACATGAGCTTTTGCGTACGCAGTCACTCCACCCTACTATCATTAAGATTGAGATGTAAGAAATGTCTTGAAAACGCGTGGCCTAAATTCTATTGATATCGTCCTAAGTGAGAAAAAACCAGAACTATATATTCTATAGAAATACCGACCACACACACTTATAATGCTGTGACAGTTCCAAAAGAAGAGATGGAGGCAAGAAAGACATGGACAGTCCTCTAAAACGAGCAACAACCAATCCCTTGAAGGAAAACATGACGGTAATAATTGAGGTCGACTTCCAAATGAATACTTTACTATTCAGTTGATGACTGAAAGCACTAATGAGCTTCTTGAAATATTGTCCGAGAAGCGTTTCATATATGAAATCTGTGTTAACAATACTTCTAACTTCAATAAAGCATTTAGTATTAATAAAACATTTTGATATTTGGTCTTTGAATGTGTTTTATTCTTTAATTTTCTTGCTAATTTCGTAGCACGATGGTTCTGCAATTAAATAATGATATAGTTAGCGGATATCAGTAATTACTTGGACAAGAATTTATTTCAAAGTCCTTGAATAGACCTCGTCATATCTATACCTAATTTTGGATTTGAGCCAGGTCTTATTCTATGCGTGGTTACGTTGCAGACCTTAGAGGAGAGATATAACAGTTACGTAAGCTTTCATCCTTGGTCTTTTTTATTTTCTTAAGTGGTTACGCCTGGACATTCTTGTAGGAAAAATAGCCTCACACAATTTATGATGAGAATCATCAACCTCATGTCTGATGCAAACTCTGCGTCTCACCCGTTTTTCTTTCAATTGAAAGGTTCTTAAAAATCAAAGTCATGAGAAAAACTTTGGTTCTCATTTCCAAGAATGGACATAAAAACCTATTTATTCACTGATAGAAATGGAAATTAGGGATATAAAGTATTTGGGGATGGGAAAACTTATCAATGAAATCACCGTCTATTACTTAAAAAAATGTCTGTGCTAATCGGCCGTTTATTTTGTTCGTCCTTCGGAATATTCCTGACAGAAAAAAAAAAAAAATGATCAAGAAAATTTTTAGTACGGTCGGTCAGCACTAACTGCTGGTGGCCTTGTGATGTTGAACACAACCTCAAAGCAGCTGTGGATATACCAGTTCTTAGCCGACACTCACACACACACACGTGAGACCACGATAACGACCTAAGGCCACGGACTTAACAAATACACGCAAGCGTGATTGCGACTACAAATTCTTTTTTACGGGTTCGCATCGATCCCAGTCCCCAACAACAACCTCTCTATTATTGAGTATGTAGTCCTCCTAATCGTGTTGTGTAAGATGCGTATAGTTTCCCTCATCTTCTTCTCTTTTTTTTCCTTACCCGGTAATGCAGTTAACCGAAGATGGAAGGTGATTATCTCTTCTAATATGAAGGCAATTATTCCCTGATAAAAGGTAATTTTAAAGAGAGGATAGAAGAAAAGAAATAATTTTTGAACAGTTTAACTTTTGTTTTAACCCACGCCCTTAAAAAGACGACGTAACATCCAGAAAACAATGAGCCTTAGTACTTCTTAACATTAAATTCCATTTCAAGACTCCCTTGTTTCTCGATCTGCAGCTAGATTTGACCACTGGTCAGCTTAATAACAGAGTTCCCTGAAGAAACATAGCTATTACTTTATAAAGTTTTGCTTTGGTAATTACATTAATTGAGCTGTAGCAAGTATTTCGTTAATCGGGATTCATTTCCAGTCTTTAGGAAAAAGACTAACATAAAAAAGCTATTTCATAATGAAAACATTTTTTTTTTGAAAACTATAAAGTTTTACAGTCAGTTAAAACATGACTATATACATAAACTGACAAGGTAAAGCACTTTGGTAAGCGAAAATAGCAAAAGAAAAAATTAACTCTAGTGCCATAAAAACTCAGCTTAAAACACGTATGATTGTGTTCGAAGGCCGTAAAAAAAACCACTAAGAAACCGAAACTATTATTAAAAAAATGAACCGGAACGCGACCAATTTCACAATCAGCACAAAAAGATAACTGAGAGGTCCACCTCGGTCATCTCATTCAAAAGATCCAAAAGAAGATCCACATGATAACAACACACTTGCCTTCCGTACTATGAATACATGATAATATCGAGACACTACATAGTATGTACGATCCAATCTATCTCATCTAGGTGTTAGTCGATGTCTTCAGGGGGGGGGGGGGTTCGAATGTTAATGGGAAAAGGGGGGGGGAAGCACCAGTTATCATTTTCTATTTCTTTTGTTGGCAACCGAAAAATTACCTGTAACATCCACAATGATATTTGACACGCACGGGCAGTTTAGTTTTTCTTATATGTATTCTTGAAGAGTTTAGGTTTGCGTGCGGCCAACCATGCGTCGCACGCGGCGTACCTCCCGCACAATATCGCATACTTTCGCTTTCTACATTAGTATGGAATGTGGGAAGCATTCATTATAACTACCCCGAACAGACATCAACTATTTTTTTTCATCCCATTTTTTTTTCCCGGTTGTCACTTCATCCGTTTTCCCAGTACTTCGAATGATTAATATGGGAACGATATCAATATTGAGACTCTTTAGAACATATAAAATTTGTAAAGAAACATCAAAAAACAGATATTAATGGAATCTAAATCAATGATAATTGAAAATAAAGATGTTTTCCAGTTAAAGACTGGTTTTTATGAACTTACCTTTGCTGTATTTGTGTTATTATATCGTCAGAAAATTCTGAGAGGGTTTTTTTTTGTAATTTCGAATAAGTTTTAAGTACTTAAAGGGGTCTCATAGCTTTTAACATAGTGAAAAACTATGCTCTGATAAAAGTACCATTAAAGTTACTATTTAAATATTGATTTATTTCAAATTTTTTTACACATGTTTCTGATTATATGTGCTATCCTATGCCAGTAAATAGTTTTACATATCTCTGATACTTAATTTTCTGTAAATTTTCATAAAAATTCATTAAAAACAGCTTGCGCGCATGATAAAATACCATGACATCAATGTAATTGAATAAAATTTGATTCAAAATAAAAGAAACTGTCTAGTTCATGAAATGAAGCAAAAGTTTGACGATTTTATTGACTTAATCTCATTTGAAATTAAATTTTAAATTAAAAAAATTTTGAAATTAGATTAATATATTGATAGTATTTTTAATGATATTTCTATCAGAGAATAGTTTTTCACCATGTTAAAAGGTATGAGATCCCTTAAGAAAACACTTAAAAAAAAGACTCTACCTCGATATTTTAATGCTTTCCTTCACTGCTTGAAGCTACTTTTAAGAATTTGACTTTTTTGAAGGCAAAAATGAAGGCTTTTTTTCTCATGAAGAATTTTGATGAGGAAAATTATATATTGGGATATTTATGCTATTTTTAGGCTATATTCACTGAATTTAGTTCCTTTGAAGGTCTTTGATTAATTAGTTCATTAAGAGATTTTTCACATTATAGAAATCTTGATAAAGCGAAATAAATGAAAGTTAGATGGCGGAAGATTGGTCAAATGGTGGGTTGATAAAACATCCCAGCCTGTAACATGGGATTTAATTTTTTAACCAATCATTTTGAACTAGAAATATTCCCAAAATAATTTTTTAAAAAGTCATCTTGAACTAGGAATGTTCTGGAAGGATTTTTAACCAGCAATTTTGAAACAGAAATATTCTAGAAATAATATTTTAACCAGTCATTTTGAATTAGAAATATTCTGAATACATCGATTACAATTTTAGACGTTCATTTTTATCATTTAATACGATAATAATGGGCCAAAAAAAACCAACACTCAGTATTTTCGGACGAACTCATAAATATTTAGAGCTTTCAGAGATACAGATAAGATCCTCCACCAATTTCTAAAATTCAAATTGAAATTCTCCTTCGTCTCGACTTGAATAATAACATGCGATGGAAAACCGAAACCACCAAATTAAACACAAAACGTTTACTTACTTAAGAACCTAGTACACTAGAACCTCTCGATAACGGACACCCACGAGACCAAAAAGTTTGTCCGCTAATGAGGAGGTACGATATAGAGAGGGACCCTGTTTATACGATTTTCACATTTATACGACGTTTGGCTTCGGTCGCAAGTGGTCCCTATACATTTTTAATGTCGAAATCTATATGTTACTGTACAAGGGACACGCCGGTGGTTATGCATAATCATCAATCTTCTCGATCAAGAAAGTTTGATTAAATTTTACTACATTTATCACTTTTACCTTAGATTATGCATAATTCCCAAATAAAGTTGGAAAGTCTGATAAATATTAAAAAATTTATAACTTTCTTCCCTTTTCATTAAACCAACCAAGTAATTATTTTTTTCCCGTACATGACACGTGCACTACACATATTTTGCAATAAAAATTAAATTAAATTAAGTGTGAAGACGATAAAACAATCATAACAACATTATCAGTCTCGTAATGTCGTAATGTTGACTTTCTTCACAGTATCAACAAGCATCACCAACATGATCGTTCGAGTTCACCATCCTGGACCATAGTTATGTTCAGTTAATTAAGTAATCAACTGACGATTTATTATATTTTTCATTATGAGCTTGGGATTAAACATAATCTTAGTTAAATGTGATAAATTCTCGATTTACGACCAAAAATTAATAAATTAAATTTAAAAAATAATAAATTAGAGTTAGGAGAAAAATTAGACTTTTCCTGTGGTTTTACTGTCCGCTATCGAGAGTGTCCACTAACGGGGGAGTGAAATACATAAAAGCCCTATTCGACGGGACCGGGGATCAGAAAAGTGTCCGTTACGGGAGGTTCCACTGTATTATAATAATTACATTTTTCGTATAGATCTAACTATTCTCTTGAAAATTATATAATATATTTTAAAATTTCCGAAAAAAAACTCACCCGTTTTCTGTTTCCACAAATACCAAACAGCAGCAGCGGTCAAACAGCCGACGACGATGGTCACGACGACGGTGGCTATCACGATACCGGCCACACTGCCGGACGTATAGTAGCAGGCTTGACCACCGTCATCTGCCGAACACTGGTAGGCACATAACAACACGAACACGGCAACGAGGTGTTTCGTCGTCGTCGTGCCCATCTTCATTTATAGGATTCAAAAAAAAAAAAAAAATTAATAATTATATTCTGGGTTGGTCGATAAATTTGAATTTTGATTTTGTTGATGGAAATCACTCGCACTGTATTAGATACATAGATCGAAATATAAAATATCCAACCACGTATTGATTGATTTTTTTGATGCAACACTGTCCCGATATTGAGAAATAAATTTAAAAAAAAAATAAAATTAGAGCATTATTCCAATATTTTAATCGAAATTGATTTATCCTATTTTATCGAATTTTTTTTTTTTTTTTCTCACTGAAATAAATCGAAAATATCGTCTCGTGTTTTGTTTCGGTTTCTCGTCGTAGTACGTCAGCTGTCACTCGTAGTAACTGACTGGTTTGATATTTCCACCTGTGTGTTGTGTTATGTTATGCGTGTGATGTCTCGTCTCGCTTCTTTGCTCTTTTTTTTGCGCAAAAAGAAAGGTAAGAGCGAAAGAGAGAGATAGGTTGCTGTAAAAATCGTGTCGTTGGCGAGATTTTTTGGCGACATTTTTTTCATCATTTTCTTTCCCCCCCCCCCTTCCATTTCATGATCAAGGGAAAAGAAATTTAGTCTTTTTTTTTGAATGAATGGAAACAATGTATGGAATGCCGAACGATATTTCATAGTGGAAATTGAAATTTAGCGTGAAATTGGAACTAAATTATTCACCTGTTAACTCATATCCATCGAAAATTTCAATATCCATCAGTCGTGATGTATACATGTGGATTTATCACGGTATTTTTGCTCCACGAATTCGTGATAATCGGAAAAATGATGATAATTAAAGATCTAATTACCAATTTTCACACTCCATAGCCACTGAATTTCGCGTTTGTAGTAATACTTTAACCTTTGAAATTTCCATATTTTTTTTTAAATGATTTATTTAGAGTGTCAAAAACATGATTTTTATTTTTAAAAGCTTAATGAGATATATTCCGAACGTGATTATTTATGATATCGATCTCGTGTGTAGTTGACGGAATCGGGTGTTTTTTTTTCCCGTGTAAGTCATGATTATCACACGACGTCGATTCCCGTGGAAAACTTTGGAGATACATTGCCAAAAAATAAAATAAATAAGTGAAATAACCAAAGAGAGGCCAAAACTTGCTACCAATCATAGTGGGGAGCTACAATAAGACTGTGTATGGAACGCGCAGGTATGTGCCTCATCATTCCCAAGGCTAGCCGGCTCTTCACAACCCAAAATTGAACGAAAACATGCCTAGCCACAAGAAAACATTGCTGAAAGTCTTGGTTTCTTTCTCTCTCTCTCTCTCTCTCTCTCAGCAACACCTTTCGTCTCTCTCTCTCTCTCTTCATGTTTTTTTTTTTGTTTTTCTTCTGTTTTTAAATGGAGAATATCCGTGGGCTTTTCCGCATTTTCCATTTAATGTGTTTGTGTGTTATGATATGACTCAACATGTCTGCGTCTTTCGCCGAAAAAAACTCATATTTGGTTGTTTAAAACCTAACTTCTCGCGTGGGATATCGATTTAACGATTTAACTCATCGATTTTAACGTATTTTTTCCCCCCATTATCAAATAATTATGCAATTTTTAACAATTAAAATTCATACGTGCCAACCTTGGAATTAAGCCTCTCCGTAGGGGCAATGTTAATCACCGGGTAAAAGGGTGGGCGGCCCAAAAAAATTTTTTCGAAAAATCCCGAAAAAATACCGCGTCTTTTTATCTCAATCCCGCATTTTATGGTAGAAATCCGTAGAAACTACGGAAATTCCGTAGTAGTTGGTGTAAGTATGATTTAAAATACATTTTACTAAAAAAAAACCGGAGCCGCCCATAGGGCGGCAGGTAGGTGCCCTGCACTGAAAACTGCCCCGCTGTAATGTAATTCAAATAACTTACAGAAGAGAAAAATTAGCGTTGAGATAAGTGAAAATGAAAAGATTGAAAAAATGAAAAAAAAATTGAAACTAATGAAAGAAATAACTTCCACAATGTTAAGGAAATTCCGAAATGACAGAACTCCAGATTTAATGAGAGAAATAATTTTTAGAACTAATGAAATAATTTTTAGAACTAATGAAATAATTTTTAGAACTAATGAAATAATTTTTAGAACTAATGAAATAATTTTTAGAACTAATGAAATAATTTTTAGAACTAATGAAATTATTCTAGAACTAATAAAAATTTCGAATAATGAAAGGGATTATTCCAGCACTAAGACAATTACGAAATGACAAATCCAAATTCAATTAAATAAATAGTTCTAGAACTAATAGAAATTTATAATTAATGAAAGAAATAATTCTAGAACCGTAAAGATTCAGAAATGACAGAAATCCAAATTTAATAAAATGAATGATTTCAGAAATAGGGCAATTCAGAAAATACATAAATCCAAATTTAATGATAGAACTAAATAAAATTTAGAATTAATGAAAGAAATAATTCTAGAACTAAAAAGATTCAGAAAAGACAAATCCAAATTTAACGAAAGAAATAATTCCCCAGAACTTAGAAAATTCAGAAAAATGACGGAAATCCAAATTTAATCAAATTTAATTCCATAACTAAAAAAAAAAGTTCAGAAATGACCGAAATCCAAATTTAAAAAAAAGAAATAATTCCAGAACTGATTGAAATTTAGAATCGGTGAAAATTCGGGATATTGATAAAAAAAAAGAAATAATTGAATATTAATGATAGAAAAATCCCAGTATTTGGGAAAGAAATAATTTCAAAATTATACTTGGAGAAGCCTTCAATAATTTTTTAGCCTCGTTTGATTCGAGGCCCTCGACCCGTTTGCTTACTCGCTAATACGCCACTGCTCGCGGATTGCCCTCGTAATTCTCGCCCCCGGCCTCTCGCCTGGTAAGGACGGCTCTGACCTTGAACCACACGCAATCAAATCTCGATTAAGTCGAATGTGCGGCGGCTGACAAAAAAATTCGAGTTATCGTTAATTCGACTTATCGATAATTCTGATTTCAGAGTGAGATAAAACGGAAGATATATTACAAAATAACAGTGCTATATTTATGAATATCGTATTGGTAAAATTGCTGGAGATGAAGAAATTCGGAAAGATAAGCTATTCTAATTTAATCATATTTAATTTTATTAAATTAGAATATTTAGAAATAAACTAGACGTACCACTACTGCATTATGGAAACGGACGCATACGTGTTACTCGTGTAAATGAAACGAATTATAAATAAAGTGCGTATGTTGCGGTCAAATGTGATAAATCGGTTTTCATAATAATAACCGGTTATTATGCATACTTAACAATCGCCTTGACAAGTTCGATAAATTTATCACTTTTTACCGGTGAATATGCATAATGCCCAAGAGACGTTGGTAAATTTGATAAATATTGAAAACATTATCATTTTTACCGGCGAATGGGCATAGTAACCAAGTGTCGTTGGTAAATGTGATAAATACTGGAAATTTATCGCCGTTATCTGTGATTATGCATAATACCCTAGTGTAATTGGTGAATTTGATAAATATCAAAAATCTCCATATGAGTCTAATTCTAATATATGTGTGATGAATATAATCGGAAACCGATGTAATGATAAAAATGTTACGATCGTATCGTACCCCGATATAATGATACAATACGTGTAGGAATTATAATGTATAGCAGTGTTTCCCAAAGTGGGCAATATCGTTTCCTGGTGGGCGATGAAATGGTCCAGGGGGGCGATAGAAGCTACGAGTATAACATAGGATCCTACGGGTTCGCTGTAGTTGGGGGCGGTGAAAGAAAAAAAATTCCGGAGAAGAGGGCGATGGAACAAAACTTTTTTGAAACTATGATCAGAAGCGGAATTAACGGTGGGGCTCACAGGGCGTGTGCCCGGGGCCCTGACTTCTGAAGCGCAGCGAAAAATCCAACTTTTACACTTTTTTTTAAATTTAAGGGACCCAATATTTTCTTTTGTGCCCTGGACCTCAACCGACTGAAATCCGCTTCTGACTATGATGGATAGTATATCATATAGTACGATTTATCATGTTTATCAATGATGCGACGCTTGGGTAGGCTTATTTTTATGCATAATCGCCGGTAAAAGTGATTAATTTAGGGAAATTTATCAAATTTACCAACGACGCTTGGGTACTATGCATAATCGCCGGTTTTTTGAATTTCTCTCATGCCCGCAAACTTCGACTTAAAGGAAGAAAAACTTCCAGAGAGTTAAGGGAAAATTTTAACACTAAAAATAGGGAAAAGGTTCTGGGGCTTTGTGAAAACTTTGACTTAAACAGATATTCGAGTTATCGAAGTTCGACTGATCGCGAATTGACTGTAATCTTCATACGTATGATTGCTACTGTTATGTTGTCTCAAAATTTCCGAGCATTTTTGTTGAGATTGCTACCACTGTGGTTTTTTATTATATTAAAGATTTTGTGGTAATAACGGATGAAAAAAACGGATCTGGTGACACATTTATAGATCACTTAAGTGATCTATAAATGTGTCGCCAGATGCTTAAGTGATCTGGAGAAATGATCTATAAATGTGTCACCAGATGCTTAAGTGGTCTGGAGAAGTGATCTATAAATGTGTCGCCAGATGATTAAGTGATCTGGAGCAGCACCGCGGGTAACTTGAGTGATGGGAACTGCATCACGGGTAGCTTCTTAAGTGCCCTGTAACTGTATCACGAGTAGCTTCTTAAGTGCCCTGTAACTGCATCACGGGTAGCTTCTTAAGTGCCCTGTAACTATATCGCGGGTTACTCAAGTGATCTGGAACTGCGCCGTGGGTGATTTGAGTGATGTGAAACTGCACCGCACCTGTCATTCAAGTGATTTGTAAATGTCCGTGGGCTACAGAAGGGCTTTAGAGTCATGTCGCGGTGAGACTTCGTGGTTTAGAGTTATGCCCACAAGTGATCTAGAACTCTGTGCCGCTGGTCACACAAGTGATTATTGAATATGCCGCGGACCGCTCAAGTTCTTTGGCGTTATTTCGCGGGCCACACAAGTAATTTGGGACTGTGCCGTTGGTCACAAAAGTGGTATTTCAATATGCCGCGGTCTCTTAAGTAATCTCGAAATGTGAAGCTGACCACTTGAGTGAATTGGAACTGCACCGAAAGTCACTTAAGTCCTAAGCAAATATGCCGTTAAGTTCATTTTTACAAAATTAGGTTTGAGGTCGCTGGTCACATCAGATGAATTCGAGGACTACATTTTTGTCCCGCGGGCCATGGGTTGAGCATGTACGGTCTAGATCTAGACGATAAGGATAGGAGCAGATAGGCGTTTCTCACTGCCGGGTCGTCTGTTAGATAATATGGCCCGTAAGGTAAATCTTCTGGACTAGGGTGTCGGTAATAATTAGTTGGCCGTTTTTAGTTAGTTAATTAATGTGATTTTTTATATAACAATAACAGAGATTAACTTTTTATTGATTATTTATTGTCTTATGAACGAGTATACTTTTTAAAACCCGAGCTTGATTTATAGAAATTTAATTTACTGGTAGGGCCGTTTTAAGATTATTAAGGGCCCCGGGGCGAAGTGATTTTTTTGAGGCCCACCAACCTGGCTAAAATGCCTTCCTACAAATTGGCATGCTTACTCTCGAAATTTTAAATCAGATGTAATTTTCATGAGGCTCCTGGGCCTTGCTTGAATGAGCCCATGCGTTAACACGGGACTGTTTACTGGCCCGCAGTCTCAAAAAGGTTGAGACATAGTAGAGTAAATGGCGATGTCTTGTAGGTGGTAATCGGAGGAAGCTCCCGAAATTAACTACTCGAAATTTATCAGATTCTAAAAACATCATTTTAAAATTACAGCTTATCTCTAACAAACACAAATAATGATTCTTCTTTAAACAATAAAAACTGAAACAAAGCTTTTGACCAATTCGCAAATTATGAAATAAATATACAGCTGGCAGCAGGATTCATACAGATTACTAAGAAATAAATTGAGTAATACAGGGTGGTTAAGAACAAACTGACACTACTCAGACGTAGGTAGCGCCCATTCTGGTGGAGATATTTTGAATGAAACTTGGTATATAGAATATATGGACCCTGGGAAAAAGAAAGATTCAATTAAAAAAAGTTAGATTTTCGACCACCAGGTGAAAAGGTGGCGATTTTTTTTATCGCAGTTACCCTTTTCCTCGAGTTCCAGATAAGATATATATCAAGTTTGAATGAAATGCGTCCCCTACGACGGGCGCTACATGGGTCGGAGTATTGGGTCAGTGTAATTAAGCTCAGTAGTATCAGTTTACTTATACTGTACTGACACTACTCAGACCAATGTAGAGCGTGGTGGACGAATTGAAACTAGGTATATACGTTATTTAAACCATAGGGGAAAAAGATAACTGATAACTGCAATGAAATAGCGCCACTTTTCACCTGGTGGTCCAACATGGTAAACTCTTGAAGCGTTTACACGAGGTTGGGATTGGGGCAACTTGCTGAATTGGATAGAATCGTGGTTGAGAGATAGGTCACAACGGGTTATGGTGAATGGGAAATTCTCTGATTGGACAGGCGTCACTAGTGGAGTTCCTCAAGGAAGTGTCCTGAGCCCCCACCCCCATACTTTTCCCTTTTTATCGATAAACTCGATCAGGGTATCGATGGGATTTTTAGCAAATTCGCAGATGACGTAAAGCTAAGGGGGTAGTTGGGAATCAAAGCGATAGGGAGTTGCTCCAGAGATCAACTTAAACAGGATTGCAGCATGGGCAAATGAATGGAGCATGACGTTCAGCATTGACAAGTGCATGGTTGCTCATTTTGGTTCGAACAACCCACGGTTCTCTTACGAGTTGAACGGTGTCACTATCCCGGATGCAACTAGGGTCACTGATTTGGGAATTCTCATTGACGAGCGGAGGTTTCCTGAACATTGTTCAGCGGTGGTCAAAAAAGCGAATATAGAATGCTCGGTTTCATTTTTAAAAAGGTCTTTTCGCGTTCTCCTAAAGTCATTCTTCCGCTTTTCCGAGTATGCTGTAAGGTTTTCGAGACCATACCTACCTACAGAGGGACACAGACTTGGTTGAAGGGGTGCAGAGAAGAGGTACGCATGTCCTCGTTGGCACATGCCGCTTGAGTTAGGCAAACACCAAACATGGGCCCCCACTCTGTCCCTCGGCTTGAGTTATGAAGAGAGACTTCATTTTTTTGAATATGTTTATATTAGATGAACGCAGATGTCGGAGAGATATGATCGAAATGTTCAAAATTTTCAACGGTATGGATAGGATGGACCATGATTTATTAATTCACCGTCAATCAACTGCTTTTACAAGGGTGCACCAGTATCGTTTTGTAAGAGACAATTCTAGGTTATTGTGTCGAAGGGAATTTTCTCTAATAGGGTTGTTAATAAATGAAATAGTTTACCCCGGAGGTAGTAAATTCTAACACTCTGTTTATTTATTTATTTAAAAATACAAACTACAGGCATAAGCCCAGTTACAGTTTTCATATGTGAATACAAGATAAAGATAAAACATGTATATACAAAAAATAAAAATTTAAAATATACATCATCAATATTATTGCATCTTAGAAATCGGTACAATGGAGAATTTTTTACAACATTTAGAACGATATGGAGGAACATAAAAAAAGGTTACGGCGCATCTAAGATTGATTCGTGGGCAATAAAAGTTATAAGGTTTAGTATATTAGGTGCATCTATATCGAAGCGAAGAATTTTTACAAAAAACCTTGTGAAAGGGCCCGGAGACGGCGAGTTTCAAGGGAATCATAACTGAACGATGAGCGAAGTATTTCGTTTGGGGTAAGTAATGATTATATGACTGATGTTTCTTAAAATACACACAACGTAAAACCTATTTTGAACACGTTCAATTTTAGCTATATTAAAATTTAAGCAATGTGGATCCCAAATTATGCTATAGTATTCAGATGTTGTCTGAAACATATGGGATTATAACCCCCTTCAGACCGGCTGGAAGGACTTTTAAGTCCCTTGGTGTCACAAAGTGTATGTATTTATGTGTTTTTATGTTTGTGCCTATGTATATGTTTGTATTTGTATATATGTCTGTGTTTTTGTGATTTGTTTAAAAAAGAAATACGATAACCATTTGTGTTGGGGTAAATCGAAAAGCTATTCATAATTGTATAAAACAATTCGGAACAACTAAAAATACAGGAATGTTTCATAATACGGGACACAAGAGGTCCATCGAATCGTTTCAGACATTTTACTGGTCCTTGGGTTCAGAAAGGTTGAGAAAAAAGCTCTCATATAGTATTTTTCAAATTTAGTTGTAAGTGAGACAATTCTTGATAAATTTAGTGTGGTACACTAAATAAATAACGGAAATTTTAATGTTCGAAGCTTTCTTTGATTATTTTTTGACTACAATTAGTGACATCCCGTGAAAAAATATTGAGCACTTAAGGTTAAATGATTTTCTCTTCGCTCAAAAACGTGCTATTAAAGAAAAACTCGGAGCTTTCGGGCCGATAAAGCAGGTTATGACTGTCTTCCTGATTTTTAATTATAATTATTATCTAGGATATTAATTATAACTAACATCCTGGTTAATAACTATTACCTAGGATATACAGTGTAACGTCTCAATAAGGGACACCCATAACACCCCAGACTTCTTTTCTTTAAATAGTGGTGTTCCTTATTCAGAGGTAAAAAAGTTTCTATTCGAAGGGACACGGATCAGGGACGGACCGTGTCTTGAACAGAGAGAGAGGTAAGAGATAATTCCCTTAAAAAGAGGTTTGACTGTATTTCATCACATACACCATAATGACCAAACATGGGCAGAGATACGGGGGGACATTCCCCGCCCCCTCCCCCCCCCGCATCAAAGGTGGAGTCGTCTGATCTAATGTATATGTGTATACATGAATTAACATCATCATCATCATCACCGTGCCCTCCCAGACTTTCAAGTCTACCTCCGCCTATGTGACCAAACACCATAACATCTAAAATTTTCCCCTGATTAGTTATGCTGTCAAGAGCCCTGCACGAAATTTTATCCTCCAAACAAGCTTAATTTTGAAAGGGTAAAATTTCGAAAATACTTTAAAAAATAGATTAAAGTTGAAAGAAAAATTAGAATATTATTTGAACAACACACAGAGAAAAGTCTCGACGCGAAAAATTTACAAAAAAATAAAGCCAGAATATACTATAGACCAGGGGTGTCCAACCCGCGGCACGCCATGGTAACAAAAGTGGCACGCGAACGCTTTTCAAATGTTAAAAAAATTTTCTTTAAATTTTAAGCAATTCTTTTCTCATGATTAATGGTCTTGTAGGCTGCCAAAATCTTTGTCTAGTATGATATATATATATATATATCTAGGCGCTCTTTTTTAAAATAATAACTATGTGATGACTTTCTATTCAATGTTCGGTTTTCCATCTTTGGGCATAGTTGCTGGACGTCCCATGTGTACAAGATTCAGAATCGTCCCCATGGGGAACATGCATTGTATAATACAATTAAATTGTATATTCATGAATTTCTAGGAGAAGAAAGAAAAATAAGAAAAGCCTCAAGCACCTGCTGAATCGTCGGGTTCCGGTGTTGATTGTTCGTGTCCATGTCCAACATGGTGTAGGTAAGATGAACTTTTCTACCAATATACGTACATACACAATCTGCATTGCGAAAATTGAATTTATGACTGAAAAGTAAAAACATTTTAGGACTGAAAATAGTGACAAACCGAACATTTCTACGAAAATAAGGACAGCCGAACAATATTTTTCAGGAACGGGGAGAATGTTCGTGTCCCGTAAAAACGGGACGTATTGTCTGCAAATTCGTGAGTGGCACGCGCATCGAAAATAATATTAATTGTGAAACCGATTGGAAAAAAGGTTGGCCACCCCTGCTATAGACTTCAGTTGTGATAGTTGAAAAACCAAAATGTGTGTGTGTTTGTTTGATATTGAAATCCAAGTGTGGGATTACTTGATCGTTGACAGTTTCTATGTTGATTTATCACGTAAACTTGTGAACATGGGAGCTTTTTAGGAATCATCAATCTTTGTGAAGTTTTTCTTCTTCAGTTTACCGTTTTGAGACAATCGGTTCTTAGCTATAGTAGTCGTTAAGAACGAAAATATTTCCTCAGGATTTCTTTGGTTTCGAACTTAATGATTCCCATGGATTGTGTTTGTGTGGTTTTTTTTCGGAGAGTTCCATCGGGTTTTCTCACTTGTGTAAATTAACCGTATCGTCGATGGGTCTCGAAGAAAACAGAAAACAATTCTCTGTTCTGGTTCTTTATAATGGAAAACGTATTTGATAAATTAGCGTCTGTGTAAAACTTTTACTATTTTGGTTTGGTATTATCCCCTTCTGATCGATAGATCTTAATGCGTTAGAGAATTTCTAGCTCTATAGGAAAATAAACACTAGTTGAGTTTTCGATTCAAAACAGCCATCGCTTCTAAACGATAGGTAGTATTTATTGTTTTTCTACGGAAACAGTTCCTTGAGTACGTTTCTGGTAAACAACCTTGTGAAAACATTCTGTTTATTAGTTTAATTTCAATTTTCTGAATAATTTACTGCTAAAAAAATAAACCTGTGGGTACATGAACCCCCCCGTTCGTAACTGATATCTTACAGATTGTGAGAGTAATTTTTGTTGTAATCATGCCTCTATATTTTATTCATATTATATGATCGTAGGTTCAACTTGAAATATTGCGAGTTTTTTTGTGTGCGATGTGTCCTCATTGGTGATCCACTCGATTTTTATTCCGATACAAATACAAAATGTGAAGCCACAACAGGCGAATTGCTCAACAAGGTATTTATAAGTTCATCGCATTCGTATTGCGTAGAAACTTCTAGAACGACAAAAAATTAACCAGTAAAAATGAGAGAAAAAATTTTCAGACGCTATACAGGGATGTTTCAAACCAGACGAGACATATTTTTTATGGAATGAATAAGTTATGAGGATGTATAAATTATGTTTGTTTGCACCAATAGGAACCCAGCTGTGTAAACAAAAAAAAAACCCCAAAAATAATCTGATTAAAAATTTATGAAAAAAAAAGGTCTTATTTTTGGTGCTTTCTCTCAAAAAACAGCAAAATTACATTAATTATGTTTACAATACTAATTCTGTTACTCTCATTAGCATTACATATCACATTCCCTAACAACATTTTTAGTTATTTGCGTCAAATTAATGAGGAATCAGGGCCGTCTCTATGTATGGGCCAACCCGGGCACAGCTCGCGAGTTTCAGGTGTATAGGGTCCCCATGATAAATTTGGTAGTATGATTTTTGAGCATTGAGTGTGTAAACAGCTAGGCTGCTACTTCCGTCGTGGTAGGGACAGTGGCGGCTTTACATTAGAGGCGAATGAAGCGTCGTTTCATGCATCGCACTTCCAGAGGGCCTTGCAGAGCTAAAAAAAATTTCCAACTTTGAGAAACGTAAAATCTTTCTTTACTCTTTGCGGTCATGATTGGTACATGCGTACCATGATTATAACATGCTTCTTTGTAATGCAGCATCTTCATGGGCAAGAGCGCGTTATTTTTTGAGAATTTGCCGGCTGACCCAAATACCACACTGGAGATATCTCTAGTATGGTGTTGGCTGACCCGGAAAATGACAAAATACAAGAACAATGGTTTGCAACAGGGGTAGCTCGAAGGAAAATTCTTACCCGTGCGAAACATCGTTTCGGCACCCCCTCTGGCGAAAACAGTCGCATCAGTAAAACGTCCCATCAAAACTCACAGCTATGATTACAGATGTTGAAATGCATAAAAAACTAGTTTTTTTCTGCTAATTATTCCATCCAATATATTCATAATTCTCCCCCCCCCTTTACTCCCAATTTAGTGCTCCTCCTGCGGTGAAGCCCCTTGCAGCCGCATGGGTCGCATAGTACTTGGAGCCATCTTTGGCTGCAGAAATCACAAAGTGAACAGATAACTAGAAGATTTCAAACAAATGTGACAGAACAACGTGACAGGAGCAAAGCCGCAACTGGGGGGGGGGGGCAGACCGGTCTGGTGCCCCGGACCGGATTGGGCCCAAATTTCACCTTTTAACATCTTCTTCAACATTAGAAGGGGGCGCAAATATGAGTGCTTGCCCCGGCCGACCAAACATCTAGTTGGTTACGGAGTAGGGGTTGGGGTAAGCGCCCAGAACATTACCTTGCCCGTAGGCTCATGACTAGGGTTACCAGATTCGAAAACTGAGAAAGGAGGACGCCTGCATGTGCACCCTTAGTGACGTCACTTATCCCAATTTTCACAACAGATAGCACCACTATTCCGATCAAAAAACAATAATTTTTAAGAACCACTGAAAAAAAGCAGACAGAAAAAATTCTGGGAATTTCGACGGTTATTGGTGAATGCGTGTAAGGGGGAAAAAAAGCACAGAAACACTCACATCAATGAAGAAATATATATTTTTCCCAGAAAAAAATAATAATTCCGGAAACCTGAAAAAGAGGACAAAACGGCGAATTTTCCGAAATGATGATGACATCAAAAGGAGGACGGTTGGTAACCTACCCACGAGGCTAATGAGACGACACCGTGTCTCTCAGTAAGACTTTCGGAGAATTTTCGTGATAGAGATAAGTTCCCTTTTCGGAGCGCCATCTCTCTTCAACAAGTATAAAATAAACAGCACAACGTGCCGGGGAAGACCATGACAGGGACTGAGCCGGTTTTGCACTCCCGAAACATTAGAAAGGCTTTCATTACAATCAGAAGATAGTTTTATATTCGCTAACTTTCTCAATTCGCTGAAAAAAAAATGCTTTACTAGTATTTGTGGGAAACGTCGCAGGTAAGTTACGCTTTTCTTAAAAAATTGGAAAGAAATTTATAAGACATCGCATTTGTGTGCTAAAGACGCATTAAAATAGAGGGGGAAAAAAAAAAGAAGGTACCGCTAATTTATATGCTGATGCGAAAACAGCTACTGTGAATTTTTTTTTTTTAACTGGGCGTCCTCATAGGGTAATGAGAGGTAAAAGTTGAAGTTGAAATAAGGGCACATAAGAGGCTGAGACAAAACACCACAGTTTCCTTCTTTTATTTTTTGCCCTCAGCATTTTACAAGCTGAAGGAAATAAGACACCCAAGTGTCCTTAGTAAACTTGTACCGAAGAGCTTTCCTTTACGACAAAGACGTCATTTTACACGTATTGAATGACTAAGTAGTGTGTAGTTTTTTTCTGGCATGTAATGTTTTTACTTTAAAATGAGATGTTTTAGAGCGTATTTTCTTGGTCAGTATGTAGAAAAGTTTGTAGGATGGAATGCGTAAGGTTACTTTTCCCCCCCTCTTACAGTGTGTGAATGTAAATTAATTGATTAATTTTTATGTAAGAGACATATAGGTATCGGGGTATAACCACAGTTGTGATACTACACGGTGATTCTAAATTCATCGGGCAAACTTTAAGAGGTGATGTAAGATACCTAAACAAGCATTTCTGATCATAGAATGTGGGTCAAATCACAATAGTAAAGGTGGTAGAGGCAGTGCCATCTTAATGCATGGACGCACCCGAGCACGGCCCGGGGGCCTCAAGAGAAGAGGGGCCTCAAAAAAATTAGATCAGGTTGAAATTTTCTAGAATTCACCAGGTAGGGCCTCAGAAAAAACAACTTGGCCCGGGGGTCTATGATGCTCTTAAGACGGCCCTAAGTAGAGGGTGTTTTTAGAGGGTGCTATCAACCATTCAAGGGTGCATATGCACCTTCGTATTGGATTGGATCTCGTAATTAAGAAAATTAATAAACTCATCAAAAAAGTGATCACTGAGTTGAAGAGAGTAAAAATGAAAGAGTTTAAAGGGGTAAAGTCGAACGCAATGCAATCTCGTGATCGGTAGGGAGAAGAGGGAAATTGGTATGTGGCCCTAAATTTTTTTCAAATTGCCGCTTTCGCGAAAGTATGAGCTAAGTTTTGTTGTGTTTCTCTCTTTAAGAAGGAAACTATGGAGATATTTTATAGTAACTGTTATATTTTCGAAATCAAAATTACAAGATGCGTTTCATGAGAACTTGAAGTAGAATCACGAAAAAACAAGAAATATATAGGTATAGCGTTGTAAATCATGCCACAACCTCCTTACAGTCCGGACGCACCATGCGATTTCTGGCTATTTCTGAGATTGAAGGAGAAGCTCCGTGGGAGAATTATTAGTTATTCCCGCTGTGTAGGGTTCACTGAGAAAATCTTCTCTACTTGCTTTGAAAAATAGATTGAATGATAAGACTATATGATATCATCTGAGGGAAGATACTTAGAAAAACAATAAATTATTTTTTTGCTGTTCCCGTTTTTTGCAAGGAAAATTTCATGTTAATATTATCGAAAGCGAATATCTGCAGAGTGATTCATTAGAATCGTCCACAACCTTAAGATATTTGATTGCAGCTCAATGTGAATACAAAATGGGCATATGGTTTATATTTAACTGAAACATTAGTTCACTTTCCCGGAACACACACAGTCAATATACTTCAAAGTTTTTGTAAATCATGTAAACGTGTTCAGAGAAATTAGAGTAGGAAATTATAATTTTGAATGATTCTTGTTTTATCCGTCATAAGTCATGGCCGAATGATGCAAATTGTTTTATTTTTTGTTTTATATTATTGATTTACCATTAAGGAATCAAAGAAAAATTCCGATCTAGTGACCCACCAAAGATCCCAGTCTATGAGCCAGCATTTAGGATGTAAGTTTCCTGCGTCAGATATACCAACACCTTCTATAGCTGAAAGCCTCCGCGCGAAGCTTTGACGTCACTGGAGTCGTCCATTTCATCTGTAGCCATTGGATATAGCAGTCCGACGCATGTGGAAATCTTTACCTTTTTTTGCATGAATGAATGAACGCCAGGGTCTCTGCCACCGAACTTATCCCGTTGCCGAGATCTCTCCCAGTCCAGCTTCGTGGCAGAATCTGGAACAAAGTGAGTGTGTACACCTAACAGTCTGAGTGTGTAGCTAGTGTTGTGTATGATATTTCAGTGCTGCCATCTATACTTCAAATTGTGAGTAAGTGTAATGATGAATATTTGTAACGTTGTAGGCCTGTTGCTCTCTGTGGCGAGACTTTTTAACTACCTTTTTTTTGCAGTGTATTCAATGAATATAGGTGAAATGGACGGATTCAGTGACGCCACGAGCTTCGCGTGGAGGCTTTCTGCTACAGAATATGTTGGATATACTCACCGCATTCGGAATACCAAATTAGTAAAGAGTCGGGACCCTTAGACATTGGAGCAGAAATTTGCCAGCGGTGTCGAAGTCAAACATCCGTTGCAGGTGTTCACAATTTAGGAAGAGTTGTTAGTGGGAGGTGGAACTTTTTTTTTCTCTTTCAAACCGAGCACAACTCCGGTCTACCGCGACAATCGAAAACACTAGTCCTCTGCAACCACATTACTGGCTACTGAGACAACAAAGCTCCCGCATGCACAGACTTGCGTGAATAGTGTTTCGAGTTTTGCATGCTGCCCATTCTTACTCTTTCTATATTACATGGCTTGAAAATTGCATAGCATATAAAATTACAAAACAAATATGGCAGCATATTGATGTGTCATCTTTAGCCGTACAGATCATAAGATCATCATACAGATGAGTGAGATTGTGAAAGTGTCATTCAAAGACTTGGCTGCTGTAATGTGGGGCCTACAACTTCTCTAGTTAAAAACAAGCATGTTTCCACAAAACACAAAATATGTGTAGTCAATACTGAAATTTCGATACCTTCAGGACACATCAGCAGTATTTGAGCATTGAACAACCGCTTCACATCTCAGAGAGAGAGATTTAAAAGCATTCCCGAAGGATGGGTGTATCCAGAAGATCAGCAGTATGATAAACTTGATTTAAGAACATGAGGGTATATCGGAGAAATTACGGGCATCAATAAATAAGCAGGTTGTTACAAAATGAACTGATGGTGAAATATGATTCAGAAAGTGGCAAAACTGAAAACTAATAAAGCAATAGAGAATGTTCCAACTACTAAAATGTTCCTCAATTAGCATCAGGAAAATCGGACAATTGTAAATATGAAAGAGATTATGACTTCACTAAAAAATCTGAACGAAGCTAAAAAAACCACCAAAGTCTGTAAACAACAGAAATAACCGATGGGGGCATTAAAAGTGATTTCAGCAAAAATTATCTCATGAATAGGTAAGCTACAGTATTTTAGAAACTACTAGCTGTTATCCACGGCTTCACTCGCGTGGATTTGATGATCTCAAATTACTTTGCGACGATTCCGCGTATAATATTTAAACGCCTCATGGCCCCCTTGGGGCTAAATTTTCAGAAATCCCATCTTAGTGGGATTACATTATACAATATAATACTGACCAAACTTCATGTTTAGAGCTTCAGCGGTTTCGGCTAGGCCATGTTGGCTCCATATAACCTTTGAACTCCCACTTCTCGGGGGTGGGACGCGGTAGCCCAGGTCGATAAGATACTCGCCTGAAGTACCAAAGGATGTTCAGAGGTGTCGCGGGTTCGATACCCAATTCTAAGACGCCTTCATGGGTATAAAGAGGGGTTCTGCCCAGTTCATCCTTGTCAGAAACTTTCCTGACGCAAGGGTCCAACAGAAACGGTGATATAACCACAGAAAAAGATTTCTACCGCAGGGAGTCCCCCATCAAGGGGTTAGCGCACCAACCTCTTCATGAGTATAAAAAAGCGAGGCTGCCGTTCGGATTCGGCAATAAATTGTAGGTCCCGGTCTAATTAGCCCTCGTGTGCAGAAAATGACCGTGGTGCGACAAAAATGATCAAATGATCTTCTCGGGGGTTGAATTTTGAAAAATCCCATCTTAATGAGTTAAAAAACAAATACTGACCGAATTTTCGCATTTATAGCTTCAGCGGTTTCGGCTCGGCGTGATTCTCCATATACGTAAATCATAAGTTCTAAGATATGATTTACGATGGCATATCTGAGTACTACACGTTATTTGGATACCTTTTGAAATTAGAAGTATGCCTCTAGGATCAACAGTTCGCCAGTAAAATGCCATACGTCTTGTTATCTATGCACCCTGTATACAGGGTAATTCAGAAAAGATGGGAAAAAATTTAAGAGGTGATATATATAGTACACACAAATACAAACAATTGTCATCCAAGAATGCATGGTCTAACATGAAACGCGAATACGCTAGCGCGTTTCAAAACGGCATTCCTGTTGAAATTTATCGGGAAAAAAAGAACACCACATGCATGCAAATGTAACCTGGGAAAGAAGAAACCGTATGAAAATCTACGTCACAGTGAGACAGACGTCACACAAAAGGCACGGACGACAGCCCTGTGAATTTATTCCGGCACGCGTTCTAACAGTTGTAACATACGGGATAATGGCGCACTTAATAATAATACCGAGTCCGCGCCTTTTATTCACTGTTGCGCAGATATGCATACGATTTCTTCTTCCCCAGGTTACATTTGCATGCATGTGTGATATTCTTTTTCTCCCGATAAATTTAAACAGTCATGCCGTTTTGACGTTTGCGGAGTGGCCGTTCCGAAAAGCGCTAGCGCGTTTGTTGTTACACCATGCATTCTTTGATGGCAATTGTTTGTATTGATGATGGGTATCTGAATCACCCAGTATAGATGATAGCTCTGTGGGGGACCTAGACCTTGTAGCCATTTTAGAATCTTGGGCTGATGGGGATGGATCTTTCTTACACATCTGGAGATACGACACTTTTTGAAAAATAGATCTGATAGGAAAGAGAGAAGGTGAAGTCTTGATTTGCATTCAGAGAATACAAAAGTGGAAGGGGTGACTTGTCATCATTTACTAAAAAAAAAGGGCGTTGAAGAAAGCGATAAGGGATAGTAAAAGGGAAGTTGAATGAAGGTTGACAGATAACATTGGCTCTGGCCCAAAATCATTTTTCAGGTACGTCAATAATGGATATGAGAGGACAGTTGGCCCCTATCTCGATAGGAGGATCTAGGGTAGATGTGTAGTGCTTTCAATGACTTTTCACGTCTAATAGTGAAGGTGATATTCAAAGTACCGGTGTATTATCATGGGGGAACAAAGTACGCAACGAAATTCAAGTGGAAGATGCGTAGTGCATTCAATGGCATGTGTAGGGCAGGGTCCAACATGGGGTGAACTCTTGAAGCGTTTACGAGATTGGGAGCAACCTGTTGGGTTGGATAGAATCTGGGTTGCGAAATAGGTCACAGGGGGTATGGTGAACGGGGAATTTTCTGATTGGGGCAGGTGTTAAAAGTTGTCCCTCAAAAGGAAGTGTTCTTAGTCCAATTCTCTTTTACTTTCTATCGATAAGCTCGATCAGGGTATCGATGGGATTGTGAGTAAATTCGTAGATGATGTGAAGCTTATGGGGGTAGTTGGGAATCAAAGCGAAAGGGGGAGAAATCTCCAGACGAATCTGAATATTATTGCAGCATGGGCTAACAAATGGAATATGACCTTTGGCTTTTTTGACAAGTGCATGGCCGCTCATTTTGGTCGCTCTCGTAAGTAGTTTCACTTACGAGTTGAATGGCGGTGTTCAGGGCCGCATCTAAGAGGGAGCAGGCGGGTCTGGAGTCCCAGAGCAGTAAGGGGCGCAAATTTCACCTCTCCTTCAACATTACAAAGGAGCGCCAAAATGTGTGCTTATCCCGGCCGGCCAAGCATCTAGTTGCGGTCCTGGTGGTGTCATTCCAGATGCATCTAGGATCACCGATTCGGGAATCCTCACTGACGATCGATGTAGGTGTTTCGAACATTGTTCAGCGGTGGGCAAAATATAATGCTTGGCTTCATTCTTAAAAGGGTGTCTTCGCGTTCTCCCAAAATGTTGCTTCGACTTTTCTGAGGCTTAGTTTGTCTTGAATTGGAGTATGTCGTTAGGTTTTTGGAAATCATACTTAGAGGGACATTGACTTGGTCGAGGGGGTGCAGAGAAGAGTCACGCGTGCTCTTGACGACACACTGGGTTTAAACTATGGAGAGACTTGATTTTTAGGAACTTTTACATTGGAAGAGCTCAGGTGTTACATTGGGGAAGGGGGGGGGGGGGTTGGATATAATCAAAGTGTTTAAAATTTTCAACGGGATGGACCATAAGTTATTAGTACATCGCCAATCAACTGCCTCGATTGTTGCAGGGAGGTTTTGCAAGGGCGGTTGTAAATAAATGGAATAGTTTACCTCTAGTGTGGGGTCGCAAATTCAAACGCGTGTGCGATTGACATGTTTAAAAAGAAATACAACATATTGGAATAAATCGAGAAGTTATCCATACTTAGTTGAGACGACCATAATTTCTATGCATATTTATATTTTATCATAATTATTGGTTTTTATTGCTCTTATTGGGTGGCTGTATTTTTGATGAGTTGTCTTCGTTTTCAACTTTGGGGCGTGAATGAAAGCCGATCTCCCCTTTAAAAAGTCTCGGCACAGAGAGCAACAGACCTACAAATATGTAATTCAATCATAACACGTAACTCCCTTTACTTCTGAAATAAAGATGGCAGCATTGAAATATCAAACTCAACACTAGATGTGCACAACTTACTTAATTGTAGTAAACATAGTAAATTGCCCAAATGACGATAGACGCGAATCGTCCCCAGCTGCAAAACTCATTAAGTGCAACCAGATTTTGTGCAGAAAGTGAGAAAGAAACTTCTGTAGAGTGTTTTTCAAGTTGATGCTTGTTAAATTGTTGATGTTATGCTATACTGTCAACATTTGAAATTTCAGGCACTCTGCTCAAAAAATACACACTCACTCTCTCTCTCTACTAAATTTTCTTTTTCACTTTTTAAAAAAAATCTGGTTGGCACTTAACGAGTTTTGCAACTGGATGACTCATATAGGCCTATATTCGACAACCACATTTTGATGGGAATCTTTTTTCCGCCACCTGTTGAGCATTTTGTCTGTCGTGGGATTTTTATTTGTAAAGTGATTGATGCTATGTATATTAATGGTCACAGTGTAAATTCCAAAATTTTTAATGCTATTATTCATATATACTTTTGATTTATAATTAAAATCTCTTCATAAAATATGAATCAATGTGTCTCATAGAACAACATTACTTTAGATATAAAAATTTAGAAAATAAAGCTTGATTGCTAAAATTGAAAGCTTGCCTACAGCAATCATGATTAAACATGCAATCAATATCTTTGACCAGTATGCTCCCTAGTGTCCGAGTGGCGTGGTGGTGAGATGCTTGTTTACCACCATGAAGGTTGCTGTCACGGTCCCGGGTTCGAACCAGAGGGAAGATATAGACATTTTCCCTAACGAGCTTAAGGCGACCACCGATAGACAGCACCTTCATTTATAACCCATCTCACTAATGGCAGTAAATTGCAATATAGCGATATGGCCAGAGTTGATGTTTGATGAAGTAGTATGCCTCCTAAAATCTCAGCTGGATTTTATATTTTCTTACATGAAAAACTAGAAATCTGATTAACTGTTTATTAAACTGCAACATAAAATACAATAAACAAATGGTAATCCAACAACTAAAATATATGTAAACTCTCAATAATTGTTAACAGTATAATTCTGAGAGGAAAGTGCATCATTTAACAACAGCAAAATAATGAGACAACATAAAAATGCGTGTGCAAAGAACATCTAATACTTGAACAATTCATGCAACACAAAGATATAAGAATTTATACACATCACTGCACATTAAAAAGTGCTGGGAATACATGATATACAAGGTTTTGAAAATATTGCTAAGAGTTTGATATAGTGTATAGTATCCAAAGGGAGGACATGTTTGACACAAGAACAATGGCACATATAAATATAGCAAACACTGGCAACTGCATTCAGGAAGAGGGACAAGATAAATACATCAAACATATATATTAAGAAAATCATCCAAAATTCTAAAAGAACTTGTAAAAATAGATCAGTTTGTGTTGAAGAATATATTATAATATAACTTCCATAAAAATTTACTGAAAATGCAGAAAATTAAATTTTGAGAACTCTACATACATAAGCAAAAAGTGTTCACCTATGAATTAAAAAAACAAATCGATACATGAAAAATATAAGCAAATTCCTGTAACTCCTTGTACATAAATAATAAAAAACATGATACAAGAACCACATTTTATATTACTTGTAATAAATTGGAATATTAAATGGAATAGAAAATTAAGTTTCTCGTAGAAAATGGAAATTAAATCAATAAGTTGATTTAAATAGTTGATATTTTATATTTTTCTTCTCAAAATATTGAATATGAAAAGTTCAAAATACATGCATAGGTTAATGAAAATCTAAGAAGCTCTTTCATGCTTTTTTTAAACATTGGTCATCAGATTCAAACATCCGTCAGGGAAAAAAGATTTAAAAAAATAATAATCAGGCACTGAATTTGGGAAAAACTTGATTTTGTGAGTTTGATGTTGCTAAAAATAAAATGTATACATGGGAATGATACAATATTCAGAATTTAGCATGCCATCAAACCCTTTTGTGAATCGATAATGCATCTTTTTCACATAAATTTAAACGAGATCGATCCAAAGAGAATGAAAAATTATAATACTGACTTAAAAAAATTCATATATATCACATTCATTTAAACTCCAGCAGCGATTGAACTGATAATGGGAAAAATAATAATAAACACCAATTTTAAAGAAAGTATTTTTTCATGAAATTCGACAAAGAAAGAAACCCTTGATAGTTTGAGATACTCATCAAGCAACAGGTTTGATTTGAAATGTCTCACATGTGTACATAATAGAAGTGCAGCAAATGAAGTTAGTTGAGAAAAAAGTACGATGGGTTTGAGCAAATGGTAGAAGTAGGAAATATTGTGCTGTGTTCATAACAGAAAAAATATACATCTGTGTTTTTTAGTCCCATTTGGTAAAATATCATAGGGCAGTACACCAAATGTGATTTGGGAGGGCTTTCCAGATCTTCAATGAATTACACATCAACCACCATTTTCTTGTGGATATCAGTATTTCCCACAATCTGGAAATCAAACAATTCTAAATTATTTCATAGTGAAGCGTGAACATCTATACACAAAGGGTTATGAATTAAAAATAAGAAAAATATGAGGCATATAATTGATATGTTATCTTTCAAATGTTCTGTTGTTTGCAGCATGAATAAACTTTTGTGTACACCTTGGATGTAGCTGAATATCAATCCATAGATGTTTCTTACGTGTTTTTTTTTTTTGTGACAGCTTTTAGAGAAAAAAACTAAGAAAAATTTTCTTGAAAATATAACATTCACATCACTTAATATTACGTTATCATGACACAAACAGCAAAAAAAAAAAAAAAAAAAAAAAAAACCAGAATGCGTAAAAAAGTATTATAGACATTTGTGTGTGTTATACTTTCGATTAATTTTGCAACCAGTCAATTAAAGAATTGGCCATTGTTAAGGATGTTAACAAATTCAAAAATAGAAAAATATATTTCATTTTATTAATAATAATATACTTATAAGCCAACCACTTAATCACCTCTTATCCAAGAAAGCAATTACTTGTGACAGATGGACAACCCATAATTTTGAATTTTAGCTTAACCTCAACTTAAACTATAATAAGTCCAGTAGGAAAAAAATCTGACCTCTTTCACATCATCATCTGATCATGAAGTGGCATTTATCAGAAACCAAACATAAGCATTTTATTGTTCGGTTGAGGGATACCTATTAGCCAAAGGTGATCACATGATTTCAGAATTTCAGTAAGAGTGCAAAAGCAAGACATATGCTCACTGACATTTTGCTTATTTTTTCCTTCTTATTAGACTAAAGTTAAATCATTATGTTGGATTTTGGTTGAAGTCACAGTTGTTGATGGCTCTATTTGTGATTATATGCAGTTAAAGTTCTGCTGAAAATGTTTTGCAATAATTCCTTTTCTTTTCCTTCAACCACTTCTTTGTAAATGAGAAAGCATTTAAAAAATATCCTTGTTTTGAATTTGGCGCCAACCTACATTTCTGCTTGCACAAGCCATGAATATGAGCATTCTACGATCTGAAGTGTCTGCTATGTGCCAAAGGGAATGCTATAAAGTCTCTGCAAGAGAAATTTTCCAAACAGACGACTTCTGTTAATCATGGAAAGAATGTGATCAATTATGTCTAACAGGCCAGTATAAAAAATGAAAATCTGGAAGTTACAGAAGCTTGGTAAAGTCTCAAAAACATTGGAAAATGAGCACTAGCAATATGTGGCCCATAACTATGCTTGTCAAAAATAGTAATTGTGATAACAAATTTTCTATTTCCCCCAAACTAGAAACAAGCATTTTGAATACCAAAATTTCAATCTTACTGGAATACACAAACAGTATAAATAATTTCAGTTAAGATTGTAAGGACATTGAAAAAGTTAAACTTTAAAAGCTGATTGCCAGTAGATTAACAGATGGCAAATTGTAACATGGCTTAGAATTGAGAGACTGATTCACAAATTTACAAACTGATTCAGAAAGTGATAACAGAACACAGTTTGAATTAATCAGTTACTGTGTTCTTCAGTGTTTTGGAAAATTGGACAATCTATCAAAGAGACCAACTCTTTGATTTTTGATAAACCTCTCAGATTTCTAGTCTATGAGAAATGATACAGAAAATAAGTTCAAAGTAATATCTGCAAAAATATTTGACGAGTAAGTGATTTTCATGGATTAGTAATAACAATATACAGGGTGTCCTGTAAGTCCTAATTCAAGCTTACATCATCAACTGTAGAGGAAGAGTTCCAATTTGAAAAATGATCAAAATATATCCAGAAATCACCCTGTACCAGCTGTGAGAGTGAAAGTACAAGTGTTGCAAAATAAAAAAAAAATCCAAATTTCTATACATTCTCTCTGTTCTCTAAAGTTAGAAAGTTGTTGCCCTGTTTCTTCTGAGGCCCAACAAAAATCCAAAGATTTTAACTGCAATATTCACCGAGATATTTCTATTAAAAAATAAAGAAAAGGTGAAAAAGAATGGCAAACTAATGGACAAGCTTATTATGTTGTTCTTTCCCACCTTTTCTCTGAAAAACTTTTGAATAAATTTTTTCCAAATTCTGAACCCATATTTACTAAATGGTTGAATAAGAGCAGTTGCTTTCGGTGGAAGATTCAGCACATAAATGCTTTTATTTGGAGGTGTGGCACACTCTATAAGCCAACGATTTTTGAAAGATAACCATGAATCTACCAGAAGAAAGGTTTCATCTGATGTACTTTTGAAGTACCATATTTCAACGTGAATATGGAACCCCTTTTTGCCAAAAATTAGGTCCTGAAAATAAGGAGGGTTTTTTTATACATGGATAGTGTATATATATATATATTTATATATAATAGGAGCAAAAAATTGTGGTGTGAAAAAACCAGAGATATGAAAATAGAAATAGCAAGAATAGTTTTTAAATGCCAAAAGCGTTGGTGCTGCTCACTTGTTCATTCAAAAATATATATATATACATAAAAAGAAATTATTTGAAGAAAAATACAAGAATTTATGCCAGAGTGAAATAGAACCTATGCAGTGGGTTGTCATTGGGGGAAACCTATATGCATGGTTCAAAAAGGATAGGCATTTCTGAATGGTGGCTATGCCTATTTGCACTAAAAATGCCAACCCTTGTTCCCGACAACTGCGTTCTGAAAAACATGGACGAAAAAAAGAAAAAATATATTGGGGAAATACATTATTTTGAAAATATACAGAGCTTCAGTTTATAAACAAAATGAAGCACCAGAAACATATATACAAAAACTACAGAGTTTTTTTACAAAAATTACAAAAAAATAAATTAAAAAACCCAAAATAAATTAAAAAATTAGTCAAAATCACCAGACATACCTTAAGAAGGGGGATACATTTCTATTGTTTTGAATGCAGTTGAGATGTCGTTGAAGACGGTGGGAATGCTGTTGCCAGATGCAGCTTTGGAAAAATCGAGGAGTGCTGTAGTGAATTCCTGTTTATTATTACAAATGTGTCTGAATCTATAAATTTGCGAAATGAGTGTTTCTGAATATTTTAGTGTTGATGTTTGAGTGCCAGTTGCTTAAACAGTTAACGAAAAAGTGAAGTCTTTTCTTTGGTCATATACACCTGTTTCCCATTTATTATTGTTTTTATATATTTTTATATCCAGGAAATTGATTTGGCCTTCTTTTGTGGTTTCCTTCAGAGAAAGCTCTTCAGGGTAGATGTTGGGTTGGCATTTTTAGTGCAAATAAGCATAGCCACCCTTCAAAAACACCTACTCTTTTCAAACCATGCATGTGGTTACCCCGATGACGACCCACAACATAGGTTCTATTTCACTCTTGTATTTTTCTTCAAATAATTTCCTTTTTGTGTATATATACACATATAAGTGAGAAATTAGAACAAAGACAAAAAGAGATGAACAAAGAAAGAGTTAATGGAACAATAAGGAGGTCTTTTTCAAGGAGGAACCCCATCCCCTTACAAATTGTCCCAAAAACCAAAAAAATGTTTCTGATGACGGTAAGCAAAAAATGGGCATTATTTTAACATCTGTTCCCCCAACATTTTTTGCAAAACAAACTTTGGAAGTCCAAAAATATGAGAAAAAAAGCAAAATTGAGAAGTAGAAAAATGAAATCAACTCAGGAAAAACACTTAAAAAAAAATGTTATACAAAATTTTAAGACACTATATGAAATGTGTATCATTAAAAGTAGAGAGAATATGACATTATATAAACAATCTACCTGAAACTAAACTTTCCTAAATGGAGGTATCACAAAAACATGAGACAATAACGATTGACTAGCATGTCAAAAAACATGGGTGAATTTTAAACCCCATGAAGGAGGATGGGAAACCGTTGCCACTCAAGATATTTGCAAAATCAAAAAAAGCTTTGAGGAAATCATTTGAATTGTTTTTTTAATTCTTGAAAGTTGTCCAAAAAAATTCTAATGCTAATATTAGAATTAAAATTGGAAAGAAAAAAAAATTAACTTAAAATTTAAATTATTTTCTTTTATCAAAAATTCCAATGTATGCAATACCAGTATACAAACTTTTAAGTTAAGGAAGTCAGCTATGAAGGGGTCACGATTGATTCTCTTGAGTGTCAAGTTCGTAGGGTATATTTCACCACTTAGTTCCAGAAAAATTTTGAAGCTAAAGACAATGAGGTCAGATATGTTTGAAAAACACGATTTGACGTTTAGTGAGAATTTTACTTTAAAAAAAATGTTTGCAAAGGCACTAGAGAAGCAAGTGCCCATGGGTATGCCCTGAATTTGTTTGAAAACATTGATGCCATTAAACAAGTAGTTTTCAAAGATGCAAAATTTTGTCAAATTATTCCAATGACTTTTGTCATAATTAATAATGTTCTTATATTTTTCATATAAGATTTCACAGATATTTAAGATGTTTTCATGTGAAATATTAGTAAATAAATTTTAAAAATCAAAAGTTTCAATGCTGTTAATCTTAGAATTTCTTTAAAAATTCAAAACTTTCTCATTTTTTCATGATAAAAGTGTATTCTTCCAACTCTATTTTGGCTGAAATATTTTTTAGAATGTTAAAATTACTTTTGCCGCCATCCCTGTTATAACAGTTGGTGCCACAAGTGACAAATCTAAATGTGATAGGCTTTTTGTGAAATTTAATAGTTACAAATAAATATGGATAACAAGACAAAAAATTATTTCAAGTTTTTTTGAGAAATTGCAAGTTTCCTATTATCTATCTTTCTTATTACTTCAATTAAATTAGGTCTTACTGTTTTAGTGTACGTATTGATATTGTTGTACTCATTAAGCAACAAGATCTTATAAAATAACTAGCAATGCTAATAACTTTGCAAATAGTTGCAAAGTTATTAGCTGCTTTATCAACGACAGTAATAATGAATATATATATCTGGAATATTTTAATTTAAATTGAATTAAATTAATTTAATTTCCTTTTTAAATTGCTGAAGTATTTTTACTCAAATTCAGGCCTACAATGATACGGACTCAAATTGTTTTTGATGTCGTTAATTACATTAAATTTCCATTCTTCTAAATCTTCAATGAGCCAAAGAGTATTTATGAAAAATCTTGGCAATAAAAATGTTATTTTTAAAACAACATTTAAGATTTGTTTTTCGGAAAGCTTTTTTTGATAAGTCTAAATTTAATGCCAAAACTCATTAAACTTCCGAGTTCATCATATACAAGAGAATGTGATGAAGTTTGACAGAGGAGACGACTGATGTTACAAAGGAAATCAGAAACTGTTGTACAATCAATAATGCTTGATGGGAGGTTTTTCCAATTGGTTATTGTTCATGGAAAGAAACTGAATTTGAAACAATCTGTGGATGCAAAGATGGGGTTAAATTTTTCTGAATGATTAATTCTATTTGAAAAGTATGAAGATGAAGAAAATTGGAAGTGTAAGAAAATGGCCATGAAGGATTTTGAAAAGGAAAGTCAATCGAGAGATATGTCTACGGGTGAAAAGCAGTAGCATATTGAGTTGGCGTTTAAGTTCAGTAATGAAGGCTGACCAACAGTTAAGAATGAAGCGGATGAATTTATTTTGAATAGATTTCTAATTTGTCTATGTTTGAGAAAGTATGGGGGTCCCAGATTTCACAAGCATACGAGAGTACAGGAAAGATGTAGGTTTAGAAGCAGAGATATCTGAGGTGACTGGTGAAGTTTTTGAGGTTCCGATGAGGAAAAGTTTTTGGAGACCTTATGAAAGATGTAATCAACATGGAGATTCCAACAGAGGTCGGCAGAAATAATTACATTCAGATAGTTATAATTAGAAACTTCTGTGATTAAAGAGTTATTGATAGTGCAAGAAGAATCGAGGGAAGTCTTTTGAGAGGAATTTTAATAAAAACTGTTTTTGAAGAAGAAAAAAAACATCAAGAACCATGAAAAAGATCAAGATGTAACTATACTCACTTTACAGAATTCCTCAAAGGAAATCTTTCCATCTTCATCTTTATCAGCAAACAATATTGTTTTATCAACAATCTGCTGCAATTGTGTGTCTTTAAGGTTGTTGCCTACCATCATTTTCAGGACTTGAAACAACTCACTGTTTGATATGTAACCATCATTATCAACATCATAAATACGGAATGCAACTATAAAAGAAATTGAAGTGTAAAGACCAGCTCTTCAAAAACAGAATGAGAAAATAAATTCAATTAAAAAAACCAGAAAACAATTATTTCAAAATGTTTCTACAAAATCAAAAATTTTATAAAAATTTTAAAAATTACAATGCTATAAAGTGCAGGACATGTGGAAAATAAATTTAGTTATTCAACTTCTTACTTAGTTTCAACTAAATAAAGTAATAAAATGAGTAGAATGTATTAACAAATTCTTGCCAAATTGAATTTGATAATCAGACTAATTTTTTGACATTCTGAATGGTTATAGGTGCGATGCGACAGAAATCAACCAAGACACTGTTGAAAGCTCATAGTTATTGAAAAAAAACACATTTCAGGAAAATGATGTCTGATCACACAGAATCGACTATCCACAGTAGAATATGAAATAGAATTTAGTCAAATTGTCACATACTACTGTGTCTTGAAGACAACTAAAAGGGGTCGAATTACTGAATATTAATAATAATTTATTGAAAAAAGAATACAGTACACAGGGTGCATAGGTAACAGGGTGTATGACATTTTACTGACAAACCTTTGATCCTAGAGGTATACTGCCAATTAGAAAAAGTTTCCAACTTAACTAAAATATGTCATTCATGTTGCAAGGGATTGTATAATTTGTAAAATAAAAAAAATGTACCTGTATACTGTCCCGCTGTACTCAAAACCCAAATAGAAAGTTGTTGCCCTGTCTCTTCTGATGCCAATTAAAAACTTCCATGTTTCTACGTGCAATATTCACTGGGATATTCAAATTTGAAAAATGGAGGGAAGTTAGGGAAAAACAGCATTAAATGCGGGAAAACTGTTTTACCCGCATTTATAAACATTTGCAGATCGGACAAGTGCTCTATCATCAAGCTGCAGAGAACTGGCATATTTTTCCCTTGGAGTCTATCTATACGATGAATGGCACCATGCATCGGCAGCCTCCTAACTCAGCTGATAGTTCTTAATGACTAGCCTCCCCACAGATGGCGACATACAGAGAAACACAATGTCACTCTCCGCTGTTCATACAAAGTACGAAAGACTAGATACCAAGAAGAGATGAAGATTAATTTTGAAAAGAAAATTCACATGCCTCTGTGGCATCCCATTCAGAATGTGCTGAATGATCATTCGGCATACAATATATGCTTTATGACAAAAAAATGTTGATCCTCTGTAGCTTAATGGCAGAGCACTCACCCAGTCTACAGGGGGACGATGGCTCGATTCCTTGCAGAGGCATATGGATTTTCTTTCCAAAATTAATTTTTATCTCCCCTTGGTAGTCTTTTGTACTTCATAGAAGTTTATGCCATATTTCTTGACCTATCTGCCACATGGTGATAATTATTTTAAAAAATATTTTTCAAATACTTACTTGAAGGATACAAGAAAACTGGAATTATAAGAGTTAAATTTTATCCTGCAAAACTGTACATAAATAGTGATGTGAACTGTACAGCCAACCGATTTCAGGTTAGTCACAGCGATGGTTAAACATTGAAAAATACGATTAAGAATTTCAATATTTTTCATATTCTTATCACAATGATACTTTAAGAAACATCAGAGCAAGTTCACATCTTTAATCTAGATAACACAATTATAATAAAATATGTTATTCAGAAAAACAAATAATGGAAAAAAGATTTTTTAGTTAAAAAAATCTGGTCTGAAAAATTCAGTTTGAGAAGGCACTTCATTTAAAAATATAGGGGGGGGAAAAAATCTAATTTAAAAATATAGAAAATTTGAGCAGAAAAAGAAAGTTAATTTAATTTTTTTACTTTTGTTAAATTATTTTGTTTCTTTAAAAAGTATTTGTACATATATGAGAGAATAACTACTTAATTATTGATAAATACCTACAGCGCAGTTTTGATTCCTTGTCGCCTTTTACGCTAAACTGAGAGACACCTTGAATAAACTCTGGAAAAAAGGGCCAAAATCAATTATTGCTCACAAAAAATGAACACATTCTCAATATTTATGGTCTGATTTCAAGAACCAATGAAGAATCCATCTCTTTTCCTATTTCAAAATCTTACATTAATGCACTTTTAAAAATTTGTAATTTTTTAAATTCTTTTTAGGTCATTTGGATTATAGTAAAACTTTGGATTACTGAGCTACTCAATGAGTATGCTGCAAGACCAGAAAAAAAATTTAGCAAATTTTGACTTGATTAATGATCAATATTTTGCGAGACAAGGAAAAAAATTTACACATTTTTGACTTCATAAACAAGGTATTTCTTGTAGTAAAGACTAAAGCCAAAGACTCCTACATGAGCACTAGTCTACATGAGGATTTGTGTATTCACCTTGTTTATTGCGTTTCACATGATCACAACCAAAAAGTCTATGGTTTCCTTTCTCTCACTGTCAGCAAGGCCATCTTAAAGAGTTATGGAGCCAGAAGGCTCAAGCATTTTTTTGGGACCCATTATTTTAAATGAAAGAATAAATTGGAAAATATAATTTATTTCATGTGTATTAATGAAACCTTTAATAGTTTAGGGCCCTTGTTTGATTTGGACCCTATCATTAAGATGTCATTGATTACAGGAGTGACATTCATAACAGAAGCCCACAAAAGACTGTCTAATGCTTCTTGTTTTATGTTAATGCAAGGGACAATTCCAAAGTAAAACGTTTTGCTCTTCATATTTCTGGAAATATTCAAATTTTTGAAATAAGTAAAAATACAATAAAATTAAATTAATCAACCTGCACTTTTCCTTTAAAAAAGGATCATGGCTGGCAGATAGACAGTTGGGAGATGAATTATTTGAGTTTCCATTATTTCCTATGCAGAAATTTGATTCAATATACAAGTGTGTTGGATTACGGGCATGTTCACATAATGAATTATGCTCATAAACCAAAGTTCTACTGTCGATTACTTTAAAAACATAGCAACAATTTTTTTCATTGAAAATGTTAAAAAAAAAAATGGTTTAACAAAAGAATAGGCCTAATGAAACTATATCAAGAATAATTATTATTTTGGAAAAAAACTAAAAGAAAACCAGGAAATTATAGTTCTTGATACCTTTGAAATCAACTTCTCCATTTCCATCGGTATCAAATATATCAATCACACGTTGAACTAATGGATTCTGTTGCAATTCAGGAAGAGACATGAATTCATCCACACTGAGCGATCCTGAATTGTCCAAATCTAATTTACGAAATCTCTTTCCAAGCCTCTTAATCTCATCAGCATCAACTGCAAAATATAACAACACACTATTTCATTTTTACTTCAGGAAAGATATTCAAAGACAATAAACAGTACTTTGAAAAAGTACAGTGCAATCACTAAAACAACTTATAGAATACATAATTCATAACCTTATAATATATGCACTTCATAAACATTTCTCTGAACAATCTGAACAATTTATTATGAATTGGTGTATAAGAGGAAATATTGTGTGCACGTGAGTATATAACTCTTACATGTATTCTCTAACATATGAAAGTCTGAGGTGTTTGTGTTCAAGTGCTATTATCTACCTTTCCAAATTAGGAGTGACTAGTGAATGAAAAAAAGTTATTGTAATAATTTATGTTTTGAAGTTCTCCGTGGAGAGACCTTTTAAATGGGAGGCTGGCTCACATTCCCACCCAGAAATTGAAAGACCACAGAAAACCAACCACTACTATGCTGCCTGTGAGAATTGATGTGAGGCCATCTTGAAAACAACACAATCACACAGCAGTAGTTATGAGCAATCTGAAAGTCACAGAAAGCAGTGCTGGTTTGCTCACAATTCACTTGAAAATACAATGGTCTAGCTGCTGAAAAAAACAACATTGAAGTCATAGCATAATGAGAAAAAAACCCCAAAAACTTTTTTTAATTAATTTTTTTTTTCATAGCACTATTTCAGTATCCTGTAAGATTGACTCGAGCCAAAGCAAAATGACAAATAACTTGACGCTCTTTCAAGACCACTTCCAAAAGCACAGTGCAAAATGTTTAAATTATACGGTCTGATGTAAATAAGTCAAGGTGAACCGGATGGTTTTACTGTGTTGTCCATCTTTTTTTTAAAGAGGGTTGTTTACATTTTACTGTTCAATACCAGTGTAATCATTTTTGACACACGAAGCATTTTCATTTCAAGCTCTTTGTTGAGCATTGTAAATATTGTTTATGCAAAAAATTGCAATTTATTGCTTTATATGCAATTTCTTATTTTTAAAATTGCTGAAGGGTCTTGAAATAAAGGGCTGTTACAAATCACAGTAAACAAAAATGTATTTAACGAAAAAATATTCAGATGATCTGATGCCCATATTTTATTGAGAAAAATAAAACTTGGTAAACTAGGATCTTAAATAATGATCAATAAAATACAGGACATCACCAATTGTCATCAAAAATCTCGTCAGAAGTAGCCACAATCATCAATCATAATTAAAGTTCCAAAAAAATTGAGAACAAAACATTAAACTTGACAAATATGTAAGATGAATAAGTCTATAATTTTTGAGAGAGATGATTATCATAATATAACTTATATTATGAAAAAAACCACTATTTACCATTTTAATTAATCCTTTAAAATTCAAATAAGTATCGTTGAAAAAACAGGATAAAAAATGGAACAATGAAAATTACAGGAATAAATCAAATTATTGCAGGCATTTTATTGGTTCTTGTTTTCAGAAATGTTGAGAAACACTGCTGTAATCTGATAAGAAAATCCTTCAGTTTTTAACAGAAGTCATTCTTCTGTTCAGCGGAGAAAAACTCAGTTTCTTGCCCAAAATGTACCACTAAAATTGTGTCCAAAAGTGATTAATGGGCGCTACCTTAATTCAGGGGTGCAAGCGCCCCTCATCCATTTTGGAGCAGAACTAAAAACAAACTATATCTGCAATATAAAATGTAATTTTTCTGTGAAATGCCAAAAGTTTTGCCAAAAATGGTTGGAACAAATAATTCTAAATAAATTTCCTTCACAAATCAAAGTCCATATTTAAATTTTTTCTGAAGTATCTTATGTCACTACTAAAACATGCATTACTGAAATGATGAATAGAAATTATTAGACTCTTTTCAAATTAAGCACCATGCATACTAAAAATCTAGGCAGCAAATACCTTTTTACTTAAACAATTTCTCAACATTATAGTATGTTAATAGATTAAAAATGGTTTTTTTTTTCTGCTGTTTTCTCAGCCTGAAGCCTGTTACAATATTTTCTATAAGAATCATGAGTTGCTTTCAGAAGTTCAGCATCTCAATGACAACTTTTTTCAAATTTTTCATGCCCTTGAACATAAGATTTTGTGTGTCTTATTCCATTAAAGTATTGGATGGACAGATTTTTCACTGTTCAAACAGACTTTTATTAACACTGAACTCTCTTGCACTGTCTAAGTTACTAAAGATAAAAAAGCCTTCACCAAAACTGGAAAAATTTTGAATTTTGGGCTGCTACTTTCAAGGTTACAAAGTTTGAATATGTCTGCCCAATATCAAACTATTCTCTGAACTGATTTCACTTCTAGTAATTCTTTGCATTGTAGTGCAACCCATTCATCACACATAATAGATAGTTCTGTTGGTGATACAATGTTAAGCACATCCCAGCAATACGTGAGAGAGTAATGTACCATCCCAGCAATGCACAAGAGGGAGCACAAAAAACAAGAGAAGGTGCAAACATATCATTCTCTCTAACATGTTTTGGAAAAATAGGACATTTATATATAATAGGTATCTCACAGATGCTATGTAAGATATGCTCCTAGTACAAACTCCTTCCTTTGATTATTGTTAAGAGTATGCCCCTCCCCACCAACGCAGGGGCGGAACATGCGGCCATATTGGGCGCCGCTCTAGGGGTGCCAAATGGAGTTGAAAGAGTGAGAAAAGCTTTGTCGATAAAAAAAAACGTGGTCAGTAGCACCAAAAATAGGTTCTGCATGGATAGAGATTTTTTTCCTCGAGCTGGCCCTGTTTGCCAAATCCGGAATTTCGCGATGTGAAATTATCACAATCGGCAACCACCGACGAAAACCACACGACCGCATAGTGGCTAGATGACAAAACTACGGATATTTTAGCGGGAGTTTTTACAGGTCCTGTTTTTTCCCAACGATCTCCGAAAAATTTTGTTGATTTAAACGAGTTAAGCAACCCCCTTTTCAATTCTTCGCAAAGGCGTATGTGCAATCTTGTGAAAAATAAAGCGAATTTATGCCGTAGATATGCTGTCTTTGAACACAGGTTGGTAGCCGCAGAATTTACGTTTATTTTCAGTATATAACCCGCAGGAGAAAAAACGCTCTCCGAAATTGGAAAATTCGGTATATTCATTCAGGGACTTTGATTGCCCGCGGGTTATACCAATAACAGCAGGGCCGCAACTAGATGCTTGGTCACTCTGGGCAAGTGCGCATTTTGGCGCCCCCCTTATAATATTGAAGGAGAGGTTTGGGAATAAAATTTGCGCCCCCCTCCCCGATCCAGCGCCCGGGGCACGAGACCAGCCTGCTCCCCCCCTAGTTGTGGCCCTGAATAACAGTACAGGATTTTATACTTCAAAGTAGGAGAACTACTTTCCAAGGTCACAAGATAACGCAATTGTGGTAGATGGTGGGAAGTGAAAAAAATTCAAGTTTCCCCCAATGTATCTTTTTCCTTGCCTCGGAATGAACGCGCCTTGTGAACAAAATTTTTACATGCTTCTTTTTCCTAAATTCTGGGTATTTGACGCAAATGAGCTGGGATTCCGCTCCTTGGCGCACCATGTAGCAAGAGAATCGTTTTGGTGCAGTTTGGCGCAGCTCTTGCACCCCTGCTTAATTGAATTTCTACGATGTTGAAGACAGGGCCAGTCTTAGAAATTCTGCCACCTGAAATGAAAAATATTTTGCCACCCTTAAGATACAAAACTATCTGAAAATAATTTTATTTCACCTCCATTACCTTGATACAGTGGTTCCAAAGTGTTGGTCACGACCCAAATCTTGATGATTTAAGTTGTCACGACAGAATTTCCAAAATAAAAACGTGATGAGAGTAAAAATGTTAAATAAAAAAATTTTGGAGGGCAGCGGTGATTTTATAGTGGGCCCATCTGTTTACATTTTTTTTCTATGGGTTTTGTAAAAATGTTTGCCCTCCAAAGGGTTAACTGGGCTATTTTGCACATAATTATCCTACAACATATTAAAAAATTCTACATAAAATTTACTAAAAATAATTTTAAGAAAAATCTTATTCACTCAAGTACCACAAACGTGTTTTTACACACTAAAACTAAATAAAATTTAAATTAATAAAACTAAATAAATAAATATTTATTTATTAAAAATCAAAGAATCGCTCTCATTTCCTAGGTTTTAAAATTGTGATTCTCAGTGTTATGTTTCCTACATGCAAGTAACATAAAGGTAAGTTTTTCCTTCTTATCTATTTTTATATAGCTGCAAAAGTTTCAAGTGAAGTAGCAGCCCTGAGTTCATACATTTGTGACAAGAGGTATATGCAGGAGAGACCATAGGGGCACATGCCCTATCCAAGACGATCAAAAATTAAAAATATTTTAGTAAGTTAAAATATCGAAAGAAAATGCCAGTGTACTGTATGTTATTTTTATCCATTCCTGTTTATTTAATATGCTTTTCGAAGATTAGTAGCTCAAAATTTCTCTGCAAGAGATTCTTTGTGCTCCCCGGAACCCAATGTGCCCCCTCCTAAAGCTCGATCTTGCCTACACCAATACTCGTGACCAGGGTGCAGGGTATTGTAACACGGTAAGCCTTCACATGGTGCAAGCCATTATACCGATTGATCATTGTTTGGCGTAGCATAACCTTGATGGTCCTTGCACTAATAAAAAACAAACTCCAATCCATGGTTGATAGCACATATAGCAGCAATCTGTCAGAAAAATACGAGATGTTTTTGGTGAAGTGCTGTTGTGAACTCTCTACATCCCAGAGATGCTGCTGTATTCTAATTTGCCTGGGTCTTGGGACCCAGGTTATTCGAAAAATCTGGGTCCTTTCTGAGTGAAAGTGGGTCCTATTGAAAAAAATTACGCCCTTCCCCCATAATTCATTGGTATCTCTATGAATTGTTTTCCCAGCATGCCCTACGTCTTTGATCACCTGCTTATATTTCTTCGTTGAGATTGAGCGGTGGGCCATGTTCTGGGTAGGAGAAGGTATCTGTGTGAATCAAGTATAATTCATTTCTAAAAACATGTTCTATCCAAAAAAAAAGGTTCATTTACTTTCATTGTCTACTAGTAGAAAAAGCTTGCAAAGAAGCCCATTAGCACTGAGAATTTAACGTATGGAATTCTGCACATGTAATAAATCTAAAACAAATATACAGTTGATCCTGTTTATAACGTTTCTCTCATTTAGAACATTTTCCCACTTAGTACAACTTATTTTCGTGGTCCTAACAATAAGTAATTCTCATTAAGACTTCCTATTTACAACATTTTTAATGATGGTTTTTTGAAAAACGCTATAAGCAGGACCCACTTTAATTAACAGTTAGAGGCACACATTCATATATTTACTAATAAATCAATGTATAAATTCTTCTGTTTGATTTTACATGTCGTTAAAAAAATCTTAGCACTTTCAATATCTTATGATCAAATTTAAAACAAATTATATTCTCTCTCCTCTCTCAGACTCTTATCTTCTGATTCCCTATTCATACTTTAGTTTTCCTGGTAAAATGATTTTATTTTCCCTTTCCTGATGGTTCACCACTCTGATCTGTGTCACTATTTAAACTGCCACATATTTTCACACCTGAATATGGGAGCTATGTCAGATTTGTGTTGGAGAAACTAAACAGGTACTTATGTGTGTGTGCCCAGCATTTTCAGTGTTTTGTGTTCAGTAGGTGGTAGTGCCATCTATCTAGCGCCACAACTAGACACTTTCTCAAACGGGACAAGCACACATTTTGGCACACCCATGTGATGTAGAAGCAGCAGTTATAAAGGGTGAATTTAGTGCCCCGTCTAGTCCAGAGCCCGGGACCCTAGACCCTCCCAATTGCGGCCCTGCATCTATCCTCCAAACTGGTAATGCGTGCATTTGAAGTTTAATGTATATATATTTGTGTTGTAGGTCAGTGAGATCGCTGCGGCGACCAGACGTTTTTCAAAGGAATAGCCAACTTAAAATTTGAAAACCTTAGAAAATCACATTTTTAGCCAATTACCATTACGCAATCGTGGTTTCCAAACTTGGATTTCCCCAAAAGCAAAATTTGGGGGTTATAAGGAGCCTCTTCCCTCCCCCACCCCGAAGATCAAAAATTTAAAATATTTTTGTAGAGAATTAAAATACTGGAATAAAATAATTTCTTTTATACTATCTGTTAATTTAAAGTTGTTTTCCAGTGTTAGTGATCCAAATTTTCTGTGAAGAATTAGATCCTTGTGTCTCTCCAAAAGCTGATTATGCGTACACACTCGTGATTTTCGTGACGCGAAATGGTGACTACCTAGGTGACAAAACTACGGATATTCAAGGTAGAGTTTTTAAAGATTCGGTTTTTTTCACGATGTCGGGAAAGTTTTACAATTTGAATGGCCGTTCCAATCCTTTACGATTAAAAAAAAAAAGTGTATTCGCAATATTGTAGGAACAAGGCAAATTTACGCTGTATAGACGCTGTCTTTGAATGGGCAGATAGATGCGAAAGTACTGTAATTTCCAGTATGTGACTAGAAGGGAGAAAATCTGCAGGGGAATAAAAACACCAAAATTCACAATTACACTGCCATTCATTCAGAGAAGCAACTAGACATCCCGCATCTTATTCAACAACCCGCGTGTATATCAATACAGCACAGTGTACAAAATAGTAAAACCACTTTTTCAAGGTCGCGCGATCATTGATAGACCATAAAAAAAGAAAGGGAAACATTGGGGAGGTTTTTCCTTCTTAGAACTAGGAAAGAACGCTTCAATTTGGAACAAAATTTTTGTGCATCCTTTTCCGAAATTCCGGGTATTTGATGTGTTATACCACATCAATGGCATCTCTGGTGCCTTTGCTATTGTGTTTTGACTGTACATTCTACAACCAAAAATGCTTGTTTAGATGCAGGGGTGGGAAGTGACAAAGTCCATTTCAGACCAGTTTTGGAGCAGCAAAATTCAGGATTAGAAGCAGCAAAGGAACAGATGCAGTATGGTCGCCACGACTTTGGCAACTTTTTTCTCGCGATAAGTCGCCAAGACAGTCATAATGAGGCTCTGGGTTGCAGTATTTTTAAAAATATTTTCAGTTTTTGCTGGGTGATAGGCCTACTAGATGGCGCTGACTTTGCCGAACAGGATTTTTCTTTTGTTCACCGCGTTTTTTCAAAAATTCAAAACAGTCGTTGTTCCATTTCCAGCGCGTCTCTCTCTCGGATTATTATTCCTCCCTTCTGTAGCTCAAGTCATTTGGATTATTATCTGGTCAGGTTGTACCATACCGTTTTATTAATTCATTCTATTTATTACTTATTCATCCATTGCCATGCCTTCTGTCTTATCGGTTATTATTTAAAAAAAGGGTCCGGGTTTTATATTTAATGCATAGAATATTTATTTATTCAACATGCCCGGATAGGTTTATTAAAAAAAAGGTCTGGTTTTAGTTTTAATACATGGATCTGTTTATTATTATAAAAATGGTCCAGATGTAATTTTTTTTAACTGATATTTTTTTCTATATTTATGCTTGGTGACTTCTATTATGTTTTGCACGAAGATGATTTTTTTTCTCGGCGTCCGTAGTGTCTGACTGCCTTGGCAGCGAGTCGCCAAGGCCGTCAGACATGTTCGGCACCAAAAATCGCCAAGTGGCGGGCCATACGACAGCTGTTCTGCAGCAAAATATACGATTCAGAGCAGATATTTATAAATTGAAGCAGCTAACAGAATATTTTCGTTAACCCTCACCCCTTTTCAAAATAAAACTACACTGTCTTTTGTTATCAAACATCTTTTCATCAGCTTGTTTTTGTTTTTGGTGTTTCAGGCTTTTGACAACTTGTTTGAAAAAGCGGCTGTCATAAAATTTTTTGCACCAGTCTATTTAAGATGATTTTTGCTTACTGAAGGCACTATTTGCTGTTTGGAACAGCAGCACTTCAAAAAAAAGAAAAAAAAAAAGGGCTAAAAATTTTCTACAAGTTTTCAATTTTTTTATACTCTGAAAGAAATTGTTGCAAAATGGGAGAGAATTTCGGAAGAATCAACACAATGTTTGGCGATTCAGTATTTGGCGAGATTGGCGATCTGACACTCGTTATTTGGCAATATTGATGATTTAACACTCGTTATTCGGCAACTTTAGAGATTTAATGCTCGTTATTCTGCAAAGTTTCTGAATTAACATTCGTAATGTGGCGCACATGCTCTTTTTACTCCCGGAATGAAATTTTTTTCACAAAACATCAGGATTCACGATTGACCACAGTAATTTCTGCTGCTTCCAGTGGCGACTTTTTTTTAAAAAAGGAAACTGACTTACATCCTTTCCGAAATTCCAGGCATACTGAAGCAAAATTCGTTATTTGGCGCAGAAAAATACAAAAATACACTATTGTAGCAGGATGGTGCAGTGCAGCACAATTGGTGCAGAGTTCCCACCCCTGTAGGTGTCTTATATCACGTCTTAAATTTTATCCCATGAATTTAGAATCACCTTGTATTACATGCGAGAAACATCAATGAACTGGAACCCCTTCCGCCATCTATCAAATAAAACTTATAATTCTTCGATTGAAATTATTATCTGTTTTTGATTGTGCCACATGAAAAAAAATATATTAATTAATATTTTACAATATTAGTATCCTGGATGGGGCCTTGGGAAAGACAGGGACCTTGAGAACATAAACATGGCCAAAGGGAGCCAAGGTTTGGAACCATCGGTGTTGGAATCTAGAGGCTGAGGCCATTTGAGCCCCCAATAAATTTTGTAAATGGGCCGATGAGCGCTCCCAATAATTTCTGAAAATTTTCTTGCATTCTTAGAAATGTGTTTTAGCGAACCGCAGGCTAATCAAACCGAGTTCGACAATCTTAGATAGTCTCATTGTGTTCAGCTGAGTAACCATATCAAAAATATATCTCACATTAGAAGAAGCTGTAAGATAGGCCTATTTAGAAACGCTTTCAGATTACGAATTAGAGGACATAAATATATGCCAATTACGTACTAATGAAAATGGGAACATCATGGATGAAGCTGATATTGTTGAAAATGATCTAGAATCAACAGTGCCAACCGATGTATGTGAAATGCTAGATAATTTTGCAATAACGAGGATGAGGTGTTAGAAAACCCCTGAAACATGTTCTTTAAAAGATGTAGGACACAGAAAAACGGAGCAAAACATAAGTGCAATACTCAAGTTTAAAAAAAAAGCAGGACAGTTTTGAGCAATCCGAAAAAAACTGCATGGGATAAAAAAAATTCTTACTAGAATCCAATCAAAACTTTGGCTCTGGATTCCATTGGAAAAGATTTGCCATATGACCATTATAACACATTAGATAATTCATTCAGAGTTGCGAGAAGCAGATCTTATTTCACATTTGAAATTTGGAAGAGAAGCAACAATGGACCTTCTACGAACAAAGGAAGAATTAATTATTTATCCCGGTCCATGTTGTCAACTGAAAAAAAGATGTCAGGTCATTTGATGGCCATTATATTGTGTCTGTGAATCAAGGACGGTGTGCCAAAAAAAAAAACACTATGTATAAATGCTACCAATGTGACAAACGAGTCCATCAAATATATGTCATCTTTTTTCAGCACAGAGATATTAGAAAAAAAATTGAATTTTCTCATTTTTGTTAAAAAAACCCAGTATGTGTTGCAAATTTGAATTTCTAGTAAAAAATAGAAAATTTCGTGTGATAACTGTACTTCAGAAATAAATAATTATGTGAATATAGGCGATACCAGTTTCTGCTTTCACCTCTCCCCAAGTGCCAATGTTCCAGTTATGGAACACCATGAAAAAAAAAAAAAAAAAAAAAAAAAAAAATTTTTTTTCTTCAAATTTCAAAGTTGATCTATGTATAGGCATGCAAAAAGCCTTGAAATTCCAAAACAATAAGTGACTTTGTTCATGGTTTGGCCTTTAAACGGTTAAGTTGGTCTGGAGCAACTCCCTACTTTGATTCCTGACTACTCCCCATTAGCTTCATATCTATGAATTTGCTAACAATCCCATCAATACTCTGATCACCTCTATTGATAAAAAGTGATAAAAAGTATTCTCTGAAGATGATGTCACCTTTATTAAGTAATATGTCACCTTTATTAAGTTAATAAGCACTTGTATATAGCATGGAGTTTGAATCATGCTCATTAACATTTTAGAGATTTTTTGTTAGTTTCTTTTTCCCCTTATATTGTATATATACTGTTTTTCCAGCATCTTACATTGTTTTTCTTGTTGGAATATCTCATTTCACATTCGTTTTATCAGGTTGCACATTCCATATTTCTCTATCTTTATCAATTTTTTTTACATACTTCCACTTACTCAATCCTACAATCTTATTTTTATGGAATCCAGAAAGCTTTTTTTTGTTTATGCATCAGGAGAGGGGCTGTTATATTATTATTTATGAGTCCTGGTTTTTAATTTTTTATTATTTTCAATCCTGTATCTGGTCTAGGATGTTATATTTTTAATTTTGATCTCAGATTAGTCTAAGAATGTTATTTTGCTACTGTTTTTGTCATTCGTTTATAGTCATTTTTTTCGTTTCAACAGCCAGAGTATTATTTTTTTTGGCTATCTTTTTCTTTGGCAAGAAAAACGCCTAAACGCATGACTTCGTTTGAGCCTTTAAAAAAACATCGAGCCCGCCTTTCAGAAAAAATTTGGATTTAGACACATTAAAAAGTGATAAGCATTAGTCTTCAAAGTGATAAAAACAGATTTTATACATCAAAACATGATAAATATTACGCAATCATGGAAAATACACAATAAGTTAAAACAGATCTACTCACAAGTTGAACACATTTCCAACGGCAATGAGCTTTCATTTCCCTTGATGGAAAAAAAAGTGACTATAAGGATACTCGATAATGAAATAAAATAACGAAAAATACAATATTTAGAGTAAAGTGATTACTAACACACAAAAATGCTGATATTCTCATTTGAGAGACACACCTACAGCAGCTATTCAGATTTTAATTGATCGACTTCTATAACAACAATTTCTTTTGTATTTAAAACATACACACAATGAAAATTTATGAACATCATTCCATTTATAAAAACTAGCATAAAATTCATAAAGAAACAAAATAGGGTGAAATAGAAGCAGAAAAAAAATTTTCCGCCTACACAAAAAATAGATGACATTAAATATTTAAATAAATGAAAGAATTAAATAGCTATTTACCATCTTTGAAGCGTGAAAAAAATTTAAAAAAATTAACTTCCCAGATATTTTTTTTGATGAATTTTACCACTTCGTACTACACACTGCTACTACACTGATGGGAAATTGCAATCCTTCCGTTACTGAAATGCAAATGCACAACGAAACGAACGAAGTGACAACACTTGAAACTTGGATCACAATAATCCGATTATTTGTAGCTACTAGGCTTTATTTCCCGCGACGTTGATGATTATAAACAAGTTACCATATGCCCCGTTTCAAATGTGACCTTTTTTGATGCGATTTAAATATGATAGATGTGACCATACGTCCCGTATTTTCCGGAACAGTCCCGGTATTTACGGTCTTTTTGGCCATCCCATTGAGTTATAAGGAAAGCTTACTTAGGCCCAAGTTGTCGCCTGACGTCAATAAAAACGTTTTCTGGAAGTCATAAAATGTCTCAAACGTGATAAAATGGTCATTATGTCCATTTTGGAAACGTCAAAAATGACCATCTGCAAATAGTTAGACTTTCAGAAGATAGATGGCGCTATTCGAAGAGACGGGGGAAAAAAAAGTATCACTTTCAGGCGCAGGTCGGAGTCTTACCTGGTTCGTTCCCGGATTGTCCCTATGTATCTCACGCCAACCGATCGCGATATCGTAGCAGTAACCAGCTGGTGTTATTTAATGAGGACTTTAAAAGTATTGATTAGTTATATTACAATTGCCGTTTAATCTCTTGCTGAGTTTAGCCGATGGCAGTTATTTTTTCGTTTTATTTTATTTTTTTATCCATGAAAAATATAGTAATATAATTATAAATATAATTATTTGCGTTATTTATAATTATCGGAAAAAAAAGTTTTTAAAAAATTCATTTTTTTACCTCAATGAATTCGTTGCATCTTTTTGAATTTTTGACAGATTTCACAGATCTTCTGATCGTCCGTAAAACACATGATATGGATGCAATTATAATTTATATAACGTACGTTGATAAATTTATATGAACAATTACTCATTGAAAAATTTTGCATTTCCATTCAAAACAAAATCGCAATTAAAAGTACTTCATTTATCTTGTGACAACCAGTAACGAATAGGCCTAGGGTAATTTTGAAACACCCTCTGAAGGTTCATTAACAAACATTTTGGATAATTTAGATATTTTCATCCGGAACAGAATTTTTCAGTTGGGAAGAAATTCGTGATTTTTATGACGCAAAATCGTTTACGCCATAAAAAATCACGTCATTTCATGGCTAATAAGGTCATGAAATGACCTGATATTTCATTTGGGTCATCAAGAATCACGTTATTTCCTGACCTTTATTGTTCGTGGTCATTAAATGACTTTGAAATGGCGTGATTATTTTTCTGACTGACGTCATTCAGAGAAAATGACCAAATTTTCACGTCATATTTGACGTCAGGCGACTACTTGGGGGGGGGGGGGGCGTTCAAGTATTACGTCATCATCGATGGGGGGGGGAGAGGGGGTTTCCGATTTTCTGGCTTTTGATGACAAGGGGGGGGGGTTTGGATAATGCTTACGTCATCAACCACCCTTCATGAAAATATGAAATATTTTTAATGGCATCTTACTCGGTGCGCCAAAAACGAAAAAAGCCTTTCGATAGTTTGTGGGCAATTGAAGTAACATCCCCTTCTGTGATCTCAATGTTTCGCGGATCCAAGTGATCTGGAAATGTGTCGGGGCCGCTTAAATGCTCTGGAAATGTGCCCGGGCCACTTAATTGCTTTGGAAATGTGTTCGGGCCGCTTAAGTGCTCTGGAACTGTGCCGCGGAGCATTCAAATAATCTGAGAGTTTGCCGCGGGTAATTTGAATGATGTAAAACCGCATTGGGGTCCAGTTAAGTGCTCTAAAACTACGTCACATGTCACTCAAGGGATCTTTAAATGTGTCACGGATCGCTTAAATGTACTGGAATTGTACAACGGGACACTTAAGCGATCTGTAAATGTGCCGCTTGGTTCATTTTTACAAAATTAGGTTTGAAGAGGGCAGGCCGTATCAAATAATCCCCAGGGCCATATTTGGTCTGCGGGCCAAGGAACTTTATGTCATTTCTCATTATATGGCTAAGAGGGTGGGTAGCAATGAATTTATTAAAGATAAATTTTGAGTTCATAGCCTTCAAATAACATTGAAATTAACAGAAATTGATTATAATAACATGTATACAAATACAATACAAGGAATACAAATACAACGCCACAACAGGCAAATTGCCCAACGAGGTGGCTGACTTAAGAACATCATGGATCCCCGAGCCATTTTTTGGAGGCCCTACCTACTACTACTACACCCCACATACACCCCGCCCACACCCCCCCCCCCCCGCGAAACCCCCCAACGAATCGGTACATGCGGGAATGTGCGTGTACGTGTAGTGAAACCTGACGTGAAGTTTTTTGTTGTTACTCTGTAATGCTTGTTATGTGTAGTGCTGCCATCTGCCACAAGTTTTTCTAACTATGAGTGAAGTGTTATGATTGAATGATTTATCGTTGTAGGACTGTTGCTCTATGTGGCGAGATCGGCTCGCATTTGCGCCTTGAAGTTGGGAACCACAGAAAACCAACTTCAGCCGACCACCACTGTGGGGTTCGAGCCCGGATCCTCGCATCGCGAGTCCATCACTATAACCACTCGACCACCACAGCGGCAATGTAACAAGTATTTTCTTCCAAAATGTTCAATTTAAAAAAAAATTATTTTTTATGCATTAAAAAAATAAATTTTTGATCGTGGGAAGGGGGCACGAGAGAGCCCTTCTACGCCCCCACACGTGTTCGTCTCTGATCCCACCAACATGCGTTAGGTTTCAGAGGGGCAGAGCTGATGACGAAATTTTGCTGACAAGGGGGGGGGGGCGTCAAAAATGGCTAAAAATTTGCTTACGTAATACTTGAACGGCCCCCTGTGGGCCATCCCGACTTTTTGGCAAAAGTGTCCTGGTTTTTCCCGTATTTTACACGAAAAGCCTACTTCAATTTTTATTCTTTATTGAAGTCAAAGGTTGACGTTATTCTTCAACTCATAAATTATTTTATGATAATTACAACTATTATGAAAGTATTAATCTCCCACATTTGCCTTGGTAAACGTCTTTTTTTCGTGGAATACATTTTAATCCACTGCAATTTGCAGTAATGCATCATTTCCCGCCATTGTGATTCTTCCGCAATTTCAACAGTATTTGGCCACTTTGTTTGGTTTTGGCGTCGTGACAATTGGCTATGTCTCGTATTTTCCCGTATTTGGAATACCAATGTCCCGTATTTCTCTCGACGGAATATGGTCAGTTTAAATATGATAGTGATGTTAATTTAATGACTATTTTTTCGAATAGACGTCATAATCACCATCAGCATCACTCTGAGGGACAAACACTAGATGATCCCCATAGAGATCAATGTTAAAATTGCCGATTTTAGCGTAGAAATGCGGAAATTCAGTGGAGTTTTCTGCCACACCAATAATTTTAAAATATTGTATTGAATTTTTGATTTTCGAAATATTGAGTTCGCTTAAAGATACGAAGCCCAGAAAATAAAAAATAATAATAATGAGCCGGACCCACTTTTGATGTGGATATCTATGTAATAACATTGATTTCAACTTTTTATTTATATCTTCTCAAGCACGAAAATGATAATTAATGTCTCCGTATTGTCTTATTATCCAACTGCATCAATCCATATAGTTTAGGATGTTTTAAAATTAATTATAGCCCATATAAATTACATTGAAGAAATTCCGAAGCTTTAATCACGCATTTTTTGAAGGAAAAACAGGCAGATGGATAACTTGAAGTTAAAAAAAAATTGTGAAATATCTAGCTTCCATTAAAAAGAAAAAAAAAGATTCATTTCTACGTTTCTTCAATCTAGATTTCTTTCCTTCATGAGTCGCACAGGAAGTCATCATATTGGTTACCTTGTATGCCCCTCAAGAAAGAGGGACATATCAAGTGATCCAAAAAGCCTCATGTGTGCGATTTTTTATATGATGGTTAGTGACCACTTTACTTATAGCTCAGTGGTGACCACTTAGCTATAAGAGCGATAGAGACAACTTGCGAGCAGTTGTGATGATTTCATCGACGTCTCGTTTTGCCTCGATGAAAACTAGTCACGGTATCAATTTGTTAACGTTACGCCACTTTTTTACCCTTTAAGTGTTTTTTTTAAAATTCCACTGATCAGCATTATAACCGCCAAATTCGGGAAGAATACCTTCTTCTGATTTAAGGCAGGGTGGTAATGCTTTTCCCAACTTAAAAGAATGACTTAAAAAAAACCGAGGAAGAGAAACATTATATTTTTTATTATTTATGCTGCACTCATTTGGGTGGGTGGGTGGAAATTAATTAGGTGAAACATCGTTACAAGCGTGTCTGCGCTCGGCATTGCCGAAACAAGAGGGTTATAATTGGACGAGATATCTCGTTAATGCCGCTATAAGGATTAATATTTAATTAGCAGAAGACCAGTCTATCACCATTTGAGTTGTGCCGAAGTGTTGGTGGTTAGCTTCTCGATATACCCCAACATGTTTATCGTATTTGTTTTTGAACGTGTCAATTGTGTTAGAATTTACTACCTCCGGGGGTAAGCTATTCCATTTATTAACAACCCTATTAGAAAAAAATTCTCTGCGACACCATAACCTAGAATTGTCTTTTACCAAACGATACTGGTGCCCCCTTGTATATGTTGATTGACGGCGAATTAATAAATCATGGTCCATCCTATCCATACCGTTGAAAATTTTGAACATTTCGATCATATCTCCCCGACATTTGCGTTCATCCAATGTAAACATATTCAAAAAATGAAGTCTCTCTTTATAACTCGAGACTCATGCTCCAACGAGAGCACGCTTAGCGCTTCTCTGCGCACCTTCAACCAAGTCTATGTCCCTCGTAGGTATGGTCTCCAAAACCTTACAGCATACTCCAGTCCAGGACGAACTAAGTCTCGGAATAGTGGAAGAATGATTTACGAGAACGTGAAAACACTTTTTTGAAAATAAAGGCGAGCATTTTGTTCGCTTTTTTTACCACTGCTGAACGATGTTCAAGCCGCTCGTCAATGGGAATTCCCAAATCGGTGACCCTAGTTGCATCCGGGATAGTGACACCATTCAACTCGTAAGAGAACCGTGGGTTTGTCAAACCAAAATGAGCGACCATGCACTTGTCAACACTGAACGTCATGCTCCATACATTTGACCAAGGTGTAATCCTGTTTATATTGGTCTGTAGCGACTCCCTATCGCTTTGATTCCCAACGACCCCCATTAGCTTCACGTCATTCGCGAATTTCCTAACAATCCCATCGATACCCTGATCGAGTTTATCGATATAAAGTGAAAAAGTATGGGGCCCAGGACACTTCATTTAGGAGCTCTACTACTGACGCCTGTCCAATCAGAGAATTCCCCGTTCACCATAACCCGTTGTGATCTATCTCTCAACCACGATTCTATTCAATTCAGTAAGTTTCCCCAATCCCAAGCTCGTGTAAACTCTTCAAGAGTTTACCATGTTGGACCCGATCGAATGCCTTCTGGAAATCAAAGTAAAAAACATCTACATTTTTGCCCTTACCTAAAGTCTTAGTCACGTGACGTGATCATAGAAGCAAAGGGGGTTAGTTACACATGACTTTCCCCTTCCGGAACTCATGCTGATTATCCGGCAATACACTATTCTCGTCTATCCTCTTCACAAACTGCCTTTTGATAATAATTTCCAAAATTTTCGAGAGGAAGCTCGTCAAACTCACTGAACGATAATTGGACACAGCCTCTCTACTATCATTTTTAAATATCGGAACAACATTAGCGAGTTTTGAATTCCTTGGGACGATACCCTCAACAACGCTACTCCTATATATCTGTGCGACTGGCCCAACAATTCATTAGAACATTCCCCGAGGACCCTGGGGTAGATATCATCTGGTCCTGGTGCTTTGCTTGCACGTGCATTTCTTAGAAGATTTAGGACCTCCACGTCTTCCACTTGAATATCGTTGAGGGCTTTATTACCCCATCCAACCCCCGTATATTGAATATCATTATCTCCATTAAAAACCGACTCAAAAAAGTCATTGAAAGTACTACACATGCCTACATTGCTCTTTAACCTAGACGCCCCCCCTATCGAGAGGGGGAAAAAAGTCCCCTTACATCCATTATTGGCGTATCGAAAAAATGATTTTGGGTCAGAGCCAATGTTATCTGCCAACCTAGATTCAACTTCCTTTTTACTATCCCTTATCGCATTCTTCAACACTCTTCTTTTATCAGTAAACAATGATAGTCACCTCGTCCACTTTTATACTCACTGAATGCTCTTTTCTTTTCAAGATAAAGGTAACGCACGCTATCCGCGAACCATAGAGGGTGCGATGTACGAACACGCTTTTTTCGAACAAAGGGTATGACGTCGGACAAAACAGAGGACACCTTCGTACTAAATTCTTCCTATTGACTTACCACCTCTACTGATTTCAACCGGTCTTTGAAAACTTCTGCTAACCTTTATCTCAAAACATCAAAGTTAGTTCTTCGAAAACAAGGAACCAGTCTTTTGTTATCAATCTTATCCGACGAAAAATTACAGAGAAATCTGACGACACGATGATCTCAGAAAAAACTCGTTCCCTACCGAAACATGTTCAAGAAGATCCTCGGAAATAGTGAGAACTATATCCTAAATAGCAGTACTCCTAGCGGATTCTGATACATGCTGATACAAAAAATTGTCGAGCACCAACTTAAGAAAGTCCCTTTCATATTGAGTTTTGTGACGTCACAGTGCCAGCTCCTCAGGGACGGGCTTAAGTATTTTGCGGCCCGGTGCGGAAAAAAATTGCGGCCCCTCTGAACAGGGGTTTTTCAGTAACCCAGGGTGTCCATGGGTACTCTGGTGCCCGGGAACGACTGTAAAACTCCTTCGTAGTCATATAAAAAATTCCATTTGGCAATAAATATGGATAAAAGTGTCCGCTTCCCAGTGAAAAAATTGCAAGTGCTTCCCCAGGCACTCGAAGATTTGGGGCTCTCAGGGCTAGAAAACCGATCGTCTCCTAAAACCTTAGAGGTTCTCTATCTTGGACTGAATTGCTTAGCTGTAGCTATTGCTTTGCTAAGAAGTTGAAATCAAAATGTGATCAAAACATTTTTTATCCCCTTTTGCGACCCGGTGCGATAGCACCCTTCGCACCTGCCTAAGTCCGGTCCTGCAGCTCCTTATTGGTTGTCTGTTATAAGCGCCTTACGCCCATTACGACATTATTAAGACAGGCAGACGCTGCCCCTTCGCGAAGGAGCCAGCCCAGTTGACCCGGTCAATGTCCGAAATTCGAGCTTTCACTGGCCCCTATATATATAAATGTATATCGATTCCTATCATTGGCGTATCTTTTCTGATAATTATGGTTATTTATAATTAGTTTGTTGTAATTTATTTAATTTGTTGTAATTTATTTAATTTGTTGTAATTTATTTAATTTGTTAAAATTATAATAAACAATCAGTTAATTTTAATAAAAAAAAGGATTTTTTCATACCCTGGCCCGGATTATATGCAAACGCATTATGTGCATATACATTTGCATATTTTGGCCTTTTCAGCATTAATGCATATAAATGCATAAAATCAAAGAATTTTCAGAATAAGTGCATATTTTTAAAGGTTCATTTAAGCTCAATCACTTTTTTTTGAATAATGTTTCAAGTAAATATTGCTCATAATATTTTCATAACATTTTTCCGGAGGTGGGATTTAATGAATTAATAGAGATGCTTGTAATACACTATTTTCCAAATATCAATCATTTTATTGTAACTAATAAATTTTTTTTAGAAATAGCGTTGAAATTATTTTGTTATTGGTATTTTGTTACTGGAGCAGCGCCGCTGTGGTGGTCGAGTGGCTATAGTGACGGACTCGCGATGCGAGGATCCGGGTTCGAACCCCACAGTGGTGGTCGGCTGAAGTTGGTTTTCTGTGGTTCCCAACTTCAAGACGCGAATGCGAGCCGATCTCCCCGTTAAAAAGTCTCGCCACAGAGAGCAGCAGGCCTACAACGTTACAAATATTCAATCATTACACTTCACTCACAATTTGAAGTATAGATGGCAGCACTGAAATATCATACACAACACTAGCTACACACTCAGACTGTTAGGTGCGCACTCACTTTGTTCCAGACTCTGCCACGAAGCTGGGCTGGAAGAGATCTCGGCAACGGGATAAGTCCGGTGGCAGAGACCCTGGCGTTCATTCATTCATGTTACTGGAGCAGCTTTTTTAAGGGTCATTTCTCATTTTTGGTACATATTTTGGGGTTTAATGCATATCTTGGCATTTTTAAGTGCATATTTCGCCACTTTTTTAGTGCATATAATCCGGGCTCTACTGATGAGTATTCTGATGAGTCTGAATTTGAAGGTTTTTGATTGAACTGTAAATGAGGCTATTGTTTCGTAAATAAACAATAGCCTTATTTACAGTTATTCTATTACAATGTGACCATTAATTAGCGTATCAATGGACTGATTATTGAAAGAGAGAGAGAGAGAAAAAGAGAGGTTTTTATTCTTATTTTTTCAAATCCTGTGGATAATAAGCTGCCGCGGATCATATATACGTGGGTTTTTTATCTTTCTTCAAATTTCGCATGTGGATTATGCGCCACCGCGGTTATACGCAGGAAAATACGGCACATTAAAACGGTTGATATTTTGAAAATACTGTATTGCAAACTTCTCTATTAATTCATTAAATCCTACCTGAAGGAAAAAAAAACCCTGAAAATTCTCTTATATTTTATGCATTTATATGTATTAATGCTAAAAAAACTCCAAAATATGCATTTGCATATAATCCGGGCTCTAGTTATATAATAATAAACTCGCTATCCAAATGCTCCATTTCTGGCAAAGAGAAGAAAAATGGAGGGGATGAAAGAGAAAAAAGAACCGCAGCGTGATAAAGTCCTCTCGTGTGTCCACAGAACTGACGAAAAACACGCGAAAAAAATGGAACCAGTTGCGTTTTTGTGCGTGCGTCCTTGAGAACGCGCCTTTTGCGCGGGGAACGCGTGTTGTGTGTGACCGGTCTCGTTCAATTCTCTGTTGTCAATTTTTCTGCAGTTTTTTCCCTCTTCACGCCCGTGTGTCCGTAGCCTCGATGCAAGTGGACTGCGTGACCGTCTAGTTTGAGCGGCGAAACACAAGTTCCTCCATCGCGCAGGCGCGCTCTTTTCCTATCGTGCGGACAGCGCCACATCCAGCGGTGGACGCCAAAGCCGCTTGAAAGGTGCGAACCACGAGCAGCCGACCTAATCTAGCGTTTCCACGCATGGAGGAAAGAATAACCTCCATGTGGACTTATTCTTTCCTCCATGGTTTCCACGTGAGTAAACAAAATGGCAACGGGAGAGGGGGGGGGGACAAAGACACTTCCTACCCGATGCTAGTAGCCAATCACAGGCCAGCGGTGGTAGTACTTCCTCCCCGAACACAGAGGGCGCCGATGTCATGTTTAGATTCCGGTTCATGCACACACACATAGGAGTGTTCACGCTTACTCTTAAAGCAGCTTTGGTGGACGCTGTCGCCACATGAGTGAGGAGTGAGTGATATAATGAGCAACTCACCAACTCATTTGTTCACTCACTGACTCATCAGCTCACTGATGTGATGCAGGCCACTTAAGTTATCTGGAACAGCGCTTTAGATCACGTAAGTGATCTGTAAATGTGTCCTAGGTCACTTGAGTGATTTGCAATATCCTGCGGGCCACTTAATTGATCTGGAAATATACCGCGGGGCATTTAGGTAATCTGGATATGTACCTCGGACCACTTAAGTGGTCTGAGAATGTGCAACAGGCCATTTAACTGATGTGGAACAATATTCCAGGTCACCTAAGTGATCTGCAAATGTACTGTGGGTCACGTAATTGATCTGGGAAAGTGCCGCTTAGTTCGTTTTTATAAATAGAGGTTTGAGGTCGCGGGCCACATCAGATGACTCCACCTTGTCCCGCGGGTCATAGGTTGAGCATATATGGTATGAAGTATAAGGATATGCACATAGTGCGTGCGTGTTTCCGATTCCGGAAAGCTCATTCATTCACTCACTGTTCACTTGCTTAATCGCTCATTCATTCACTCACTGTTCACTTGCTTAATCGCTCATTCATTCACTCACCGTTCACTTGCTCAATAGCTCATTCATTCACTCGTTCACTCATTTGTCAACTCTCTTGCTCACTCGATCATTCATTCACTCGTTCACTCATTTGCTAACTTGCTCACTCGATCATTCATTCACTCGTGTCGAACTGTTGTCGGTGAATTGTTTGTCGATGAATTTTCCAATCGGTGAATTGTTGGTCGATGAGTTTTCTCAGCGGTGAATTTCCCGGACACGCTTTTGAAGCATTCCCAAACAAATGCTTGAACAAATTATGCTTTTCTTTGTGGTAAAATGAATAAATATTTATGCAAAATGTATTATTATTCAACACATTTGAATTAATGTTTTTGATTTTTATTGTAAGCATATAGTACTGACAGTACTTGAAAAATACCAGGTTATAATTAATTCGTCATGTGCTAACTAATTTTTTTGTTTTTAGGCTTAAATAGAACTAAAATTGGCTTACCAAAAAATTTACATGATAATTATTATATTTTTTCATAATATGGTAGATGAATGGTTAATGCTGTCCGTTATTTCCTTCACGTGTTTAGGGGGGGGATTATAAATGAAAAAGTGAATAGGACTCTCAATGTTGCATAATACACCTCTAAACATAACAGCCAGACTACGTTGCGTTTTTTGCATCAATTATTAATTCGTAAACTGGTAATCTAGCGAATGACATAATGCTTGGTTGAGAGTGGGCCACTTCATTGGTTTGAAAAGGTGTCGCGGGCCACTTAATTGAACTGGAAATGTGCCGCGGGTTTATTAAGTGATCTTGGGAGTGTCCCACAGGGGCCACCTAAGTGATCTGGAACAGCGCTTCAAGACACTTAGGTGATCTGTAATGTACTGCGGGCCACTTAATTGATCTGGAAATGTGCCGCATGTGGTCTACGCGATCTGTAAATGTGCCGCATGCTGTTTGAGTGATCTGTAAATGTGCCGCGAGTCTCTTAAGTAATCTGGGAGTGTTCCACATGCCACTAAAGTGATCTGGGAGTGTTCCACATGCCACTAAAGTGATCTGGAACAGCGCTTTATGTCACTTGAGTGATCTGTAAATGTGACCCAGGTCATTCGAGTAATTTGCAATGTACGGCGGGCCACTTAATTGATCTGGATATGTATCGCGGACCACCTAATCGAAGCGAAAATGTGAAGAAGGCCACTTAAGTGATCTGGAACAGCGCTTTAGGTCTCGTAAGTGATCTGTAAATGTGTCCTAGGTCACTTGAGTGATTTGCAATGTACTGCTGGCCACTTAATTGATCTGGAAATATACCGCGGGGCATTTAGGTAATCTGGATATGTACCTCGGACCACTGAGAATGTGCCACAGGCCATTTAACTGACGTGGAACAATATTCCAGGTCGCCTAAGTGATCTGTAAATGTACTGTGGGTCACTTGATTGATCTGGGAAAGTGCCGCTTAGCTCGTTTTTATAAATAGAGGTTTGAGGTCGCGGGCCACATCAGGTGGCTCCACCTTGTCCCGCAAGTCATAGGTTCAGCATATATGGTATAAAGTGTAAGGGTATGCACATAGTGCGTGCGTGTTTCCGATTTCGGAAACCCGTGTCGCGTCTCCGATTGGTTATAAACCTGAATTTCAACTTTTCCCGGAAAGAAATACAAATTTTCCACGCGTGGCGAACTAGTATTTGACTTAGATTGTGAGCGATAGAAGATACTGATTTATATTAATTAACACATAAATTCATATTTGTGAATTTTCTTTTGAAAATTTAAATTTGATACTCTTTGGTAAAATTGGTAATTTGGCAAATCTGAAAACATTGAGGGAATCGTTCCAACATCAGTTACTAGTTAGAAAAGAAAAGATGGCGATATTCACCACACCATGTTTTTTTTTTGGTTAAGGAGAACTTGATCAAAATATTTTTTATTGTTATAAAATAATTATACTAGGCCTATATTTGGTTTTTCTAAAGGCGAACCAGTCGAAGGTAAATGCCATACCTTACAGTTGACATACATCCATTTTGTGATCTGAAAGGATTTTCAATCCTCCAAATCCATTCAACAGATTGATCATTAACTCGTAAATTGTATTAATTAACGAATAAAAAGAGTGATTATATTAACATAATTATTATTACTTATTTAACTGAACATTTCCGGAGGCTAGTTTATTGGGCCCAGAGGGGAGAAATAATAAATTTGACATCTCTCTCAGCAGTGTGACTTGCTTCTTCTTGCATAAACTAGTTGCTTCATCATTATATCAACATAACGCAAACATGGCACAAACTTTCCGCGCAGAAGCGTTAAATAACGCTGCTCATTCACCGTAGACGTTTTCCACCCATTTACTGGGCACTGGTTTCAAAGAAGAAGGGTCCTATGGTGAACGAACCTGTGAACCTACACCACACTGTCACTTTTGGGGAATGCAATGGTTTCTGTGTGTGTATTCACGTGGATTAGACGTCGCCCAGATGCGACAGTTATGGGTATAATACATACAAATACAACGCCACAACCGGAAAAATGCCCAACGAGGTGGCTGAGAACGTCGCCATGAAGCGAAAAAATGAGCTTCATCTGTCGACAAGATGTTAAAAACCCAGGTGGAATTCCGTTCGATTTTGGAAAAAGCCCACCTCGCAAATGCTTCCCTCTGTACGGTACCCGCTGGTAAAAGTTCATTGCACGACTGCAATCTGTATGGGCACAGATCAAGGATTCCATGAAGAATATTGCGTATCGAGGATGGTCGTAAGCCCAAGCGTCTGGCTGCTTCACGAGCACTGCTGGTCCCTGCAGCTAATTCGGACGCTAACGCTTCCATTTCGGCTGCAACACGCCGCGAACGTGCCTTCCTTAAACATGGCCGTCCGGCTCTTACACGATCCTCCAGCGTTCAAGTTTCTCTTTAATCGCTGAACAAGCTTTATGAGGCCTGTCGCTGTTAAATGCCTTTTCCCAGTCCTCACACTCTTCTGGAGTCGGAATTTACGCAAGGCAATGTTCGCCGATTCCTGGTTCACGTGAAACAATTTCACCAACAAAGCTTTATCCTTCGCACTCAGCATCCTTGTTCACATACACGGTTTACAACGGTGAACTGGTTGTGGATTAAGAGCGCAAGTTCTTATAACCGTCTCATTTGCATATTTCCACCGAAGTCGCTCGTACCAGCGGAACCTATCTGCTGTTTTTTGAGTTATTTTTTTTTCTTGTTAAAAAATTCCCGTGACCTAGCGATGCTAACCTTTCAAACCGTTTTTTATTTCGGTTATTTTTCCGGTTTTTATGAATTTTCAAAGTTTCTATGGACTTTTTGCCCACCCTGTACACGATGGCGCAGCAATTCTTTAACCAAAACTGCTTTTACATCAGCATTTTTTCTTCCGCTTTTTTTCCTCCCGGCGGTTTGACGAGTAAAAAAAAATACATACAGTATAAAGTATAGCAGCCGAATGCACTACCTGCACCCTCCCGGCGCGAGTAAACAACGCCCACTACCTGGATCGGAAACACGCGTGCACTATGCACACGCCCTAAAGCCGGGTTTTCCTAGGAGTCGAATTTCTGCACCGTGTGCAGCGTGAAAATGCTGATTGGTTAAAAACCCCGAAATTCATATTTTTTTGCCTAATCGGCGCTTTCACGCTGCACGCGCTGTAAAAACCTGCTCCTAGGAAAACCTGGCTTAAGGCTTATTTTTTCAGAAGTTTGTGAACTAATGTGGATTGCTTTTGCCCCAACAATATCTCAAGCAAGTTCAACATCAAACGATTTTGTTTTAAAATCAGTTTAATTTTGTACTTCGATTTTGAATCATCGTAATCAACTACATGTTTGGCACAAGCAGGCTTTTACACACTTTTCCTAAAGATAAAAAATATCATTTCAAAGATAACATTTTTATCAATATCAATGACATTCAACATGGTCGGATGAAAGTTGATTTTACAGTCAGTTTCTGAATATGTAAATATCTAAATTTAGAGATCTAAAAATGTGTCAAATTATTGAAGATTATTACTGAAATTCGTGTCAAGAGTTTTCACATTTCAGTTCCATAACATCAACATCTACAGTATATTCTAGCGTATAGGATAGACAAAGACAAAATGCATGAATTATGCTGGTATTTATTCAAGATAACATAAGTACTATGTGTTCGTTATCCAGAAAAATCTTGTCACCTTCTGATACTACCGAAACTAAGCACCAACTTTGCCTTTTTGCCGGATTTGGACTATGAATCTCCTGGCCGTAGCCTGAGCCTTAACGATTTTTTTGACGTGCTCTTCGTATAATCGTGACAAATAATCAGCGGCGTAGTACTTCAGAAAAACCTTCAGAGGAAAGAAATAAATAACAGTCAATGTGCAATAATTCTACTGTACCAGGGTGCGGCTAAAGCGAGGGTGCAAGGGGTGCGGTGCACCCGGGCAAGCTTGGGCTTTAGTTAGACACCAAATTTTTTTAAAACTTCCAATACTAAAATTTCACATGATCAGAGGCGGATTTATGGTTGAGCTGACTCTCTCTGTGGGCTACAAAAATTTTTCCATCCTTCTCTTATCCTATGCCAATTTTCTTGACTATTTATTTCTTCAATTTGCCGGGCTACAGCCCTTTAAGCTTGTAAACGTGCCTCTGTTTTTTAGTTATTTTTTTCTCACTCTTTCTCTCTTAACCTGGTCCCTTGCTCTCTGGGTCACTCTTTTTGTCGCTCACCGACCTGGTCCCTTGTTCTTTAGGTCATTTTCTTAGTCACTCACATGCATACTGTTTTAGTCAGCTTGCAAACTCTGTAGATCACTCGTTTGGTCACTCACATGCTTGCAAACTCTCCAGATCATTTATTTTGGTTACTCGCATGCTTGAAACTCTAGATCACTCGTTCGGTCACTTACCAACCTAGTCCTTTGCTCTCTGGGAAGAAGCAGATTTACAGTTTTGTAAATTTCGGCGCCGTTCTCCCGTTATATTTATTTTCTTGACCACTCATTTCTCAAATTTGCCGCCATGGACTATAGCCCGATAAGTCCCCTTGTAAATATGCCTTTGCACATGACATCATGCTTTTGAGCCATACTTTGCCGACACAAATGTAGAAAAAACTTGAGGGGAAAGACAGAGCTTGGGACAGTAATACAAGAAACAAGAATGTGGTGCAAATGTGCGTTTTGATGCCCTAATCTAGTAATTTTTTTGGAGTGGTCAAATGAAGGCAAATTAAGAATTCGCTTTCTTACTTGTCCGGTCAGTGGCGCACCAGAAATGCGGCCCTTTAAGAATAATTTTTAAAATAAAAGTCACCTCGTTAAAGTGTCAGTAATGATGAATATATATATAACAACAGCTGTAATGTGAATTGAGAAATTAGGCATAATTAAGAACAGTAAAATTATTCTTAATCAAAAAACGGAACAATCTTTTCTTTTAAAAGCGGGACGTGTGGTTACACATACTCCGATTCGTTAACACTTGTGCCTGGCTTTGTACTACAAAAAAATCGGGTTTTTTCAGGGTCCCCTGTGGTAAAGCTCTGTCTGCCTCCAGCTAAGCTCAAGCCGCCCACGTACTGTACAGATTTACATACTTGATACAGGACCGATGTATAATTGTACAGTGATAATATACATGGTAACATGGTAAATAATCATACGGGGGGAAATAAAACATGTTACAAATCGACAATAAAAGATAAAAGAATAGAAAAATATATTAACCCCACGCACTTTTGTTTTGCCGATTCGCCAACCATCCATCCTCAGACGAAGTAGTAATAATTTACAATTGTCTTCGGTTAACTGAACTTCTTCGTTGAAATCGAAAGCAATGTACTTGTACCTAATGAGAAACATATGTGGTAATCGGTTAATCAGACTATTGCACGTGAATTATTTAAGACCATGTATACAGTCACCGTGATATAAATTGCCAAGACCCATGACGGCAATATGAAACTTTGTATGATAAGAGTGTTGCCATACCGCTATCTACTTTAAAGTACATTAGACGCCACTTATTAGAATCCCGGATAATGTTATCATTCAAGTACTGTTATCACTTTCGCAAAGTACGAAGCAGACCAATATCATAACTAGGAAAACATTCGTTTGTTGGAATTTCGGTAGAACCTAACTGTGCGCTTCCCCCCCATAAATGATCATTATCGATCTTCATGACTATGTAGGAGATCAGAAGGTGTTCCCCTCCCTTGTTTACAAGCATTTCCGTACTCGGTTCACAATGCCCTATTCCAGTGTTTCTCAACCGTCGGGCCGCGGCCCGGTACCGGGCCCTCACATCATACATACTGGGCCGCGAGTTATTAGCCGTTTCCTTTTTCCTCATTCATTTTCTGTTGGTCGTGTGTTTGACTGAGCTTTCAACTCACAAAAATGAATGAAACCGGGCCACGGGCTCGCAGAGGTTGAGAACCACTGCCCTATTCGGACAGTAGCAGCCGCTACAATCCATATACGCATGAAGCTACTTTTGCAATGCCTTATCTACAGGGTGTCCTGTAAGTACTAATGCGGCCTTTATCTCGTCAACTGTTTATCGTAGAGGTATGGTTCCAATTTAACAAATGCTCAACATGTGTTCAAAAATTACCCTGTACTAATTTTGAGAGTGAAAATACATTGTCACATAATAAAAAAAAAATCTTATACGGTCCCCATGTCTTCTAACTCCATATTAGAGAGTTGTTGTCCTGTATTTTCTGAGGCCAGCAAAAAGTTTCAATCTTTATAAATGCAATATTCGCTGAGATATTCGAATTTAAAAACCAAAGAAAAGTTGGGAAAGGACAGCATAAATGGGGGAAAGGAGCGATGCCCGTTAGTTTTTGCTGTTATTTCCCATTTTTCTACGATTTTGGAATTGAAATATCTCAGTAAATATTGCAGTTAAAAACATGGGATTTATTTTGTTGGGCTCAGAAATGACAGTGCAACAATGTTCTAATTGGAAAATGGAGGACAAGGAGACCGTATAAAATTTAAATTTGTTTATTTTGTGACACACTGTATTCTCACTCTTAAAAATAGTACAGGGTAATTTTTGAACGCTCTTTTAGCACCTTTAAACTGGAATCGTACCTCTACGACAGACGGTTGATGAGATAAAGGCCACATTAGCACTTATGGGGCACCCTGTATAGTGAAGAAAAATGTAATATAAAAACAAAAAGCCTGTTCTTTCAGTTCTTGGTCAGTTTTTGTTTTTCTTCAGTTGGTTAGATTCACAGTAACACGGTCAAAAAACTTTCTCAGGGATTTGTGGAACTTACAGGATTTACATATTAAATTTTCGTAATTTGTAAAACAGATTAGAAAGTTCTATTTAAACTTCTTATAATGGCTGAATAAAAAACGCAGGATTTCAGCTGTTGCAGCATATTGCAACCAGTTATGTGAAAAAGAAAAACAGAATTTGTCCCATTCGATCAAACGGGATGTATGGTCATTGTATTTATTACTGCCGAAACCCCGAAGTGCAGCCAATTCACGACGGGGATGGCCACTTCGCAAATTGGCCAAGAGTTGTGGACGATGTCCGCGTTGCAGAAATGATTCGAACTTTGGCCGGCCATTTCGCGAAGTGGCCGGAGACCCCTGAAAAACGCTCGGTTTGATGATGTAACACGGCCTGGTAAGAGCTAGATCCATTTTTCAAATCGTCAAACATGTGATACATGTCTATATATAGCAGCTGTATTGGATCAGCTCCATGTGACGAGAGAAAAAACTATAAAAATAACTATATAAACACATATAGTTTTTCTGCCAAATTTGGAGGAAAAAAAAAATTACTATCAAACTGCAGTTTGATGGGTTGCCATTACTAACGTGGACACAATTATCACGAAAAAATACACCGACTTGACTGTGATCCCGAATCATGTCTTTTGTTATCGGACTTTGACCAGAACCACCGACTACTTCGTGAACTGGCCAGCCAATGCCCTAAATTTGGGCCAATATTTAACGAAATAAGATAATTTGCGAAGTGACCGGTCCCGTCGAAAATTGGCCAATTTCGGGATTCGGCAGTAAAATATTCACTTTCGAATTTCTTTCCGATATAGTTATCAATTGATTATTTATTATAGGAAACCTCGAGTCTCCCGATGTGTTCACATCAAGTGGCGTGCACTGTATCAGTTCAGATAATTTTTCATGTACCAACTATTTGAGTAACAGCATTTCTTTCACCTTTTTTTTAAAATTTAATTAATTAATTAAATTATTAATCGGAACTAAAATGACCTACCAAGTAATTTGCATGACAATTATTCATTATTAATATTATATCTCTCATTTTTATTTTCCTTTATTATCATTTTCTTCTTATATTCTACTTTTCATGATGTGATAAAAAGTGTTGAAGTAAACGAATTGAATAAGGAAAAAAACATTGAAAGAGAGCTTTTTATAGGGAAATGTCACAATAAACCATCATTTTATGAGCTCCTCTGTTTACGCGGTTTCCATAAAATGGCATTCTTGGTCGAGTGCACAGGATGTGATTATTGCAATAAATATAAATGGGAATGTAAAGCAAACGAATGGGAATAAACATCGAGCAGATTGCGGTATGTTTTTCTCATTATGATGTGTTCGAATGCTTACTAAATCACTCAAACCCGGTAACGGGCACGTGGATTCCAGCTAACGCCATTCCTCGTCCACTCTCAACCCTCCCACGTTATAGCTTCTTGAGTAGCTGAGATACTTACGATCGTTATCTTGATAGCGCGGTTGGAGAACACGTGTCATTTTGGTCGTAAATTTCGTGTTTTTGATAAAGGGAAAGGAATTGGTGTCTGGCAACCTTTATATGCACGATTTTCGGAATGTAACTCGAAGGGTTGGCTCAGAACCAACTGCTGCTGCTCCCTATGAAGAGGGAATGTGGTGGTGTAACGAAATTCTGGCTGCCGAAAATGGTGTCAGAAATTCTCGAAGGCAACAATAAAGTGAGGATGTACACAGGGCGGAGACGTCTCTATCAGACGCGGGGGCGGGCCTATTCATGAGCCTGGGTGTTAATTAATTTTCTGTTTTCCCTTGCGGGCCATTCGAGTATTACGTCAGAAGATTTTTAGCAATTTTTGACCCCCTTGTCAGCAAACGTCAGCAGATATCATCAGGCTTGATATCAGGGGTAAAGGTATCCAAAAGTGTATCCAATAGTGAAAGAATCACCCGTGATAAGTTATAAATTTCAGTTGCACTAAAGAGGGGTCATTCCTCAAGCTTGATAAAGTTCAACGTTAGCACCATTAGAGGCTTTGCCGATGTCCAAATGACCCTTGATCTCTTGCCTAGTGCTTAGTGCATTTGAGGTGCTATTAACCTCTACGATCACGAGCGTAATGTTACATCCAAACACCAGTGGAATGAATCCAAATAAATTCTCTGCGTTGTCTTTTCTCTCTCTTCATCATCGCGAAGCTTTATAGCAACCGTATTACCACGATTGTCGATTATGTACGGAAAACTTGCCTTTTTCTTTCTCTCCCTTCTTTATAATGCATCTATCAGCTATATACATGCAAGAACGAAAGAGAACACGTAGGGTGAGGGTAAGAAGAGGATTCTAGAAAAAAAAACTGTTATCTATAATATCTATTATAATTTTTCCTTTAATACTTGTTTTATTTTTCCCCCCTTCCTTTTTCCAACGTGTCTTTAGATTAGAACAATGTTACCATATTCATCGCCGATTCGTTTAATAGAGATAATCCAAATTTCTTTCCAAAACCTTGCACGTTTATTTGTTAAATCAACTGCTGCAGGGACACCCTATTAATACGGAGGAGGAGGAACATCTACATCACTCAGTTTGTGCGCGACATTTAACGCGTGTTAATAATTTAAGGGCGCGGTAGCCCAGGTCGATAAGATACTCGTTTAAAGTACCAAAGGATGTGCAGAGGTGTCACGAGTTCGATACCCGGTTCGTCCTTGTCAGAAAACTTTCTTGACACGGGTACAACAGAAACGGCGACATGACGGCAGAAAAAATTGCTACCGCAGGGAGTTCCCCCATCGAGGGGTTGGCGCACCAAGCCCTCGACGAGTATAAAAAAACAAGCCTGCCGTTTGGAATCGGCAATAAATTGTAGGTCCCGGTCTAATTAGCCCTCGTGTGCAGAAAACGACCGTGGTGCGACAAAAATGATCAAATTATTTATATTCAGCTAGCCAAAGCACGCACTGAACCTTACGTTGTGGCCATGGCCCCCACATCCTGGAGCAGGGTCCCTAGGCTGGGATCTTTCAAACCGAGCACAACTCTGGTCTATCATCATGGGCAATTTATTACCGAATGAGTTGTGCCGAAAGTGTGAATGTCTGTACCTAACAGTCTGAGTGCGTATTTAGTGTTGTGTCTGATTTTTTAGTGTTACCATCTATGTTTCAGAAGTGAAGTGAATTAAGTGTAATGATCGAATATTTGTACCGTTTGTAGGCCTGTTGCTCTCTGTGGCGAGACTTTTTAACGGGGAGATAGGCTCGCATTCGAGCCTTGAAGTTGGGATCCATAGGAAACCAACTACAGCCAACTACCACTGTGGCACTGCTGGGATCTTTTGCGCCCCCCCCCCCAGACCAGACTTATACGGGCCCCATAATGATCACAATTTATAGAGTGAATAAACCAAAACGATGAGAATTGTCTCGGGCCCCAGGGCTCGATGGCGCAATTCTCAGCCCCTCCCTTGTGGAGGCCATGGCTGTGGCATCCTGATGCTAACAGGCAGTCGGCTGTTGCGATATGCTTTTCGCAGCATCTGTCGATAATGCACTTGCGCAATCTTAGTAAAAAATTTGGAGCCATTTCCTATCGAAAGAGGCGGAGATAGACCTATGGGGAGGGGGGGGGGGCATTCTCCCCTCTAGGTCCCCCCCCCATTTCTGGATAAGTTAAAATTTTTCGAATAAAAAAACCCACAAAACAAAAGTTCATTACCCTGTACTTGAATAATATCACTAACATGAACATGATGCATCAAGTATCTGATCAGGTTTTCGCAGCAGTTGTCTGATAAATAAAAGTTTTTCGAGCTACTAGGCGCCATAGATTGGAGTTTACGCTCAACGTTTCTCCAGCTTCAGTGGTTGGCATCATCAAGAGATATTTCCGGATCGTAGAAAGATCTCACACTCTAAAATCCGGAAACATCGAATGATGCCAACCACTGGAGTTGAGGAAATATGTAGAAGTCCGAAAATTTTTTTATACGTGATTACCTGCATTGTTCATAATTTTAAGAACAAGAACACTATACAATGGCCGGTTCTATCAGTATATTTTAAAGTTTCCGGTATTATTGGAGAAAGGGCATTTAATTGCCATGAATTGTGCCCCAACTCTTGATATTGATCGTACTAGATCGATCGATACCCTATACAGGGTGTCCCGTTAGTGTTGATGCAACCAATTATCTCATCAACCGTCCGTCGTGGAGGTATGATTATAATTTAAAAATTTTCAAAAGGCGGTCAGAAATTTCTTCCCTGTACCAGTTTTGAGAGTGAAAATACAATATGTAACCAAACACAGAATCTAAATTTTTATACGGTCCCCTTGTTCTCTAACTTCCAATTAGAAAGTTGTTGCCCTGTTCTCCCGAGGCCAACAGAAAAAAATGCCATGTTTTAAAGTGCAATATTCGCCAAGATGTTTGAATTAAAAAATCGGGGAAAAGTTATGAAAGAGGACAGCAAAAACTAACGGATAACGCTCCTTTCCCTCATTTATGCTGTTCTTTCATAACTTTTCTCGCCAATTTTTGAATTCAAATATCTTAGCGAATATTGCACTTATAAACTTGGAATTTTTTTTTATTTACCTCAGAAGAGACAGAGCAACAACTTTCTAATTGGAATTTAGAAGACGGGGGACCATATAAAAATTTAGATTTCTTCATATACACTGTATTTTCACTCTCAAAACTATTAAAGGGCAATTTTTTAACACCTTCTGAGGACTTTTTCAATTGATACTATGCCTCTACGACGGACTCTTGATGAAATAAAGGTCGCATTATAGCACTTACAGGAGAACACCCTGTGTTACGGGAGGGGGGGGGGATTTAATTGCCATGACTTATGCCCCAACCCTAGATATCGATCATACTAGATATTATATCGATCGGTACCCTATATATCGATGTACTTTTGCACAGTATCATACCTGTTTAAGAAATCGCTGAAAGAAATTCGCCTGGCATAACCCTGCTGTCTTATCAGAGCAACTTCACTCAAGTTAAAAGCCCTCATCTGACGCGTCACGTACGTCTGCTTCGGCTTATCCTCAGCTGGACTCTCATCTGGATTGAAGCACATCACAACGTGAGGAAATTCTTTAGCAAAAATGTTATTCAATGTATTGAGGGGGAACTTCAAATCGGTACTTGGAAAATTTCCAGCTGAAATCTAAGAGGAAAAACAATCACGTACTGTAGTCTCTTTTCGATAATTTTTTTATACCACCAATACATAAAATATGCAATATACTGTATAAATATACAGAGCTTATACCTTTTCGAAAATAAATTTTATTGACGGATCTGTTATTGTTTTTAACGCAGAAACCAGATCAGAGTTTTCCAAAGTGGTCCAGTTCCCACGTATCCGTTGATTGTTGTATACAGCCTGCGGTAATAAAGGGAATAGATTACATTATCTATGCTATCGTGATAGTCAATGACATTACAGTACAGAAGACTACTACTAAACCACACATGTGTGTATACCTCGTCCATATTCCTTTGCGGAACTTCTAACGAATTGGTACATGTTGGAATGTGTGTCCGTGTTGTGAACCTAACGTGAAGCTTGTTTCTGTGTAATGCTTGTTATAGTGCTGCCATCTACCACATGTTTTTCGAATTATGAGTGAAGTGTAATAGTTGAAGATTTTACCGTTGTAGGCCTGTTGCTCTCGGCGGCGAGACCGGCTTGCATTCGCACCTCGAAGTTGGAAACCGCGGAAAACCAACTTCAGCCGACCACCACTGCGGCGACGGTGGGTTTCGAACCCGGGACCTCGCGATGCGAGCCCGTCACTATGACCACTCGACCACCACAGCGGCGGTGCAGAAGACAGGATACGATGCGGAGGGGTGATTTTTTTAAAGAGAATTCACAGTCCTGTGCGGAGTGCGTTCGTTCAGCTTAATGAATGCTCTAAAATAAAAAAAAAGAGGACACATAGAAAAAAAATACAGTCGACGCTCGTTATAACGGCCTCACATTATAGCAACCATTCCATTACAACGACCGATAGGAAAAGTCTCAAATGTTTTCATATAAAAACTGTGCTATATGTTTTCCTTCCGATATAACGACCTCCCAATATAACATCCGTTTTCCATGGAACGATGGGGTCGTTATAATGAGCGTCGACTGTATATTAGCATTTCTGTTGCGTTGTGTTCAGAACTACAGAACTACTCTCCTAGAACGCGAGATGATGGGGGTTTGATTCTTGCAGATGTCTCTGAATTTTCTTTTCAAAAAGGACTTCCGTATCGTATCCAGTCTTCTGTGCTTTCTATTTGTCATCATATCGATAGCGAAGAGTGATATCATCTCTTTCTCTATAGTCACTGACAGAGCTCATTGAAATACTAGGCTGACTAATCCATCATCTTTGAGACGCATATGAAAATAAGTAGACATCTTTGAAGCTCCATCTTTGAGCGAAGGCCAGGTTTGTCGTTCCGAATGATATTCGAAAATCATTAAAAAAGAAAACAAAAAAGCAGACAGAGAGAAACAGTTTTCTGACGTCACACTTCTCTGCTCAAAGATGGGCAGATGAATCAGACTGGTATTTCAAGAAGCTCTCGCCAGATTTGAGAAAAGGTGTGGAAGCAGTATATTATTGCTATAGCCAATCGCTGTTCCCTATCGTGTTTTTTTTCCAACGATTTCTGCAGAGTCAATTAGAGCAACATGTTCTTTGCTCAATGATGGATGACGAGTTCCCTCTCTTTTATAGCCGCCTTAGTCAATGGCATTCCTATTTATGAGCGTACACTTTGGGATAGACCCGCACAAAACTTTTACGTCTGTAAGTATACAGGATGTCCTGCAAGTGCTAATGCGTCCCTTATCTCATCAACCATCCGTCGTAGAGGTGATTCCAAAAAATTTTTAAAAGCGTTCAGAAATTTCCCTGAACCAGTTTTCAGAGTGAAAATACAGTATGTAACAAAATAAAAAAATCTAAATTTTTATGCGGTCCCCTTGCTCTCTAACTTCAAATTAGAAAGTTGTTGCCCTGTATCTCCCAAGGACAACCAAAAAAATTCCATGTTTCAAAATGCAATATTCGCTAAAGCCCCGTTTACATGTGCAATAAAATATCCCGAGAAGTTCCCGGTAACAGGGATTTTCGTTACAACCCGTTTACATGGCGTTTAGTTTATGCCGGTATTCCCCCTATTCTTTCCAGAAGTCGTGACTGGTTACGTGGGTTGAACGGAAGTGGTTGGTTCAAGGTGGCTGACGAAGGAGCTTACAGTAGTTTACGCGGCACATAGGATTATGGGGGAGGAGGTCGGAGTCACCCACCATTATTCCGCAACAAAAATGGGACTCTTTTGACTGATCTTCGTCCCTCCTTTTTTCCCCATGAGGAAAAAAAGTTTCCATGCAGGTAATAATCGGCAAAGCGACCCCCAATCTTACACATGTAAACGGGGCTTAAGATATTTGAATTCAAAAATCGGAGAAAAGTTATGAAAGAACAGCAAAAACTAACGGACAACGCTCTTTTTTCCTTATTTATGCTGTCATATCCGAACTTTTCTCCGATTTTCAAATTCGAATATCTCAACGAGTATTAAACTTGAAAACTTGGATTTTTTCGTTGGACTCAGGAGAGACAGGGCAACAACTTTTTTAATTGGAAGTTAGAGGACAGGGGGAACCGTATAAAAATTTGGACTTTTTTATTTTGTTACATACCGTATTTTCACTCTCAAAACTGGTACATTACTGGGTAAGACCATTTTTTAAATCAAAACTATACTTTTACGTTGGACGGTTGATGAGAATATGGGCCGCATCAGCACTTACGGGACATCTTGTATACAGTATTACGTATGCATTCACTTTTTAAATAACTTTATTTCTACACGAAAAGTAGCCTACTTATAAAAAGTCTCTTTGCGTTCCCTTGAAGTGATCCTCTCGCTTTTTCAAGGCTTAGTTCATCCTAACCTGGAGTATGTCGTACGGTTTTGGAGTCCATATCTATAGAAGGACATAGACTTGGTCGAGGGATTGCAGAGAAGAGCTACGCGGGCTCTTGTTGGCACACGGAGCTTGGAGCTATGAAAAGCGTTCTGGACTGGATTATGCTGCAAGGTTTTGGAGACCATACCTGCGGAGGGACATAGACTTAGTTGCAGGGGCGTAGCCAGAAATTTCGTTCGGGAGGGGGACCACTTTCATTTCGGGGGGGGGGACCAGATCCCCAAGTCGTCCCCCCCCCCTCGCTACGCCCTTGCTTGGTTGAAGGGGTGCAGAGAAGAGCTACGCGTGTCCTTATTGGTATACGGGACTTGAGGTATGAAGAGAGACTTCATTTTTCGAATGTTTACATTGGAAGAACGCCTGGTGTGTCGGAGGATTATGATTGAAGTGCTTGAGATTTGCCACGGGATGAATGGGGTGGACTATTAATTAAAACACCAACAATCGGGTGGTTCGATAAGAAACCCCGGTATCGATTGGTTAGGGGCAACTGCAGGTTGTGATGCCACAGGGAATGTTTCTCTAGCAGGGCAGTGATATAAATGGAATAGCTTACCCGCGAGTGTCGTGAATTTCATCACTATTGACGCATTTAAAAAGAAATGCTACGTTCATGTTGAGATGAATCTAGAAGCTATCCATTGTGTGTGTGTTATAGAATGAAGACAATCGTAATTTTCATGTGTGTGTGCGTGTGTTATATGTCTTATATTCTTCTCACGGATGTTAATTTTTCTCGTGAAATATTCTTTTATTTAGGGTTGCCATATGTTTAGATGTATTTGTGTGACATTCACATTTCTATAGGCATTTTATTTATTTTTATTCTCTGCCATCTGGTTGGGAATTTTGCCTGTTGGTGGAGCTCTTGAATTTGTAAGTGTATAACGACGTCAGACAGCGTTGTTTTGGTTTTTTTTTAAATAATAACGTGATCCACACGTATTCCCAAGGGATCAGCATGATCCGTCCAGGGAATTTGTTAGTGTTAGTAAACATCCATGCCCGAACCGGGAACTTCATAGTTTATTGTAATTAAGAATTAACTCACTTCTCCGAATATGTGCTTAACGATGATGTTTTCTCCTTTGGTTTCCACATAATGCGCAGATGAACTAGATTTCACTGAAATGAAAGTAGAACGGTAGCTTCATAATAGTAGCTATAAAGTATAACGGTCAATAATGAAAAACAAAACTCATTATCTTACATATATTATGAACATCAGCTTCCTCGACACTACGTAGATGATTAATAATTTTCAAGATATCCAGATTATCATTTATTACGTCCCATTCTTGAATGACAGTGCGTTCATAAACGAAAGGTAGATCCACTCCTTCTTCTTTGTATTGCTCCTGATTATAAGAAACAAACACGTAGTAACATAAATTTGATCAGAATGGGCTATATTTGGTAAAGTATGGATAAATTACACTCATGTCCATAAATTAAGGATAATGCCAGCTACGGCAAATAAAGGTTCAGAAACAAAACACACGTTACTTATTCATAAAGCCCATTTATTAAACAAAAGATAAAGAACAAAAACGATGGTGTATGTATGATACCATTCATAAAAACTACGATTTTTGCTCCCTGGAGCAATTGTAAAAAATATCTCCTTTACAAAAACTTACTATTACCATGTATTAACCATCATACCAACCATGTATGTCTCCCATGCGGTGAAATACAGTCCGTACAACGCCTAGGCATGCTGAGTATCAAATTATCGATCTGATCTTGGGGAAGATCACTCCACTCAGCAAGCAATGCTCTCCGAAGTTCCGGTACACATGTAGCAGGTGGTTGACGGGCTGCAACTCGTCGGCCAAGCATGTCCCACACATGCTCTATCGGATTCAAGTCAGGTGAGAATGCTGGCCATTCCATACGGGTTATATCCTCAGATTCAAGGCATTCGTTTACGATGTTTGCTCGGTGAGGACGGGCGTTGTCATCCATAAACACAAATTCTGCGCCCATGGCACCCCTAAACAAACGTACATGTTGTCCCAGAATGGTGTCCCGATAAATTTGGGCTTTCATAGTTCCGGTTTGAACATGCAGATCTGTTCTGGAACCCAGTATAATTCCACCCCAAACGAGCAATGCTGCACCACCGTAACGGTGTCGTTCAATGATGTTGTCTTGGTGGTAACGGGTACCTGGCGTTCTCCATATGAAAGTCCGACGTGAATCAGACTGCAATCTAAACCTGGACTCGTCGGAAAACATCACACAAGCCCACTGTGACGATGTCCACATTGCATGTTCTATACTCCGGGCTAATCGCTGCCGACTGTGAGTTGCCGTGAGCGGAACACATCTGACAGGCCTGCGAGCATATAGACCAATACCTCCCAAACGTGGCTGCAGATAGTTGACGAAACAGGTCGGATGCTGTGCTCCGTCTGCTTCTTTTGGCAGTCAGTTACTGCCAAATACCGGTCTTCATTCGGCGTTGTAACTCGGGGGCGACCTATACTCTAACGTCTACTGACATTTCCGTTATCTTGGAATCGTTGCCAAAGCCTAGAGATGACACTTTGGGCAATTCCAAGTTCCTCGGATACTTCCATCTGAGTACGCCCACATTCCAGGCGGCCGATAATTCTACCACGTAAAAAATCATCCACATGCGTCCTCTGTGTCATAACTATTCGCTTATGGCACTGAGCGCCTTACAGAACTCTTGTGAACAATTTCACTTCTTTGCCACCATTCCTTATATACCCCCCTCTTACACTCTCGTCATTGTGACGTACTATCGGCATCATCTGGTGGCTTCCTGAAATTTGCATATCATTCTTGCAGATGTGTGTGATAATTCTACAGGTGAAATTTTTACTTTAGATTTCGATTTCCGTGTGATTCTGAATTATCCTTAATTTATGGACATGAGCGTAATTAGCTAATGGGTTCTTACCCTTTTCAGCCGTGACCCAAAATCAACAATAATATCAGCTTTGCGACCCGTGGGACTGTTTGTTCGTCAAAATTAGGGAAACCAGTGCATTTTTATAACAGGACTGTTAGTGGATTCGTACGACCCTTCCCGGAAGCTCCTGCGAATTGAGTTTGGGACGTTACCCATAACTCAAGAATCCATGGCTGTAAGTGGATTGGTACGGCAAATAGCTGAAGCCTCTCCAAATCAAGTTTGGGTCGTGAACCATTGCTCAAGAATCTTATGGAATGGTACGATCCAAGACTGTGTGGAATGGTACGACTCATCTCGGAAGCCCCCGCGAATTACATCTGGATCGTGATAAATTGCTCAAGAGCCCTCTGACTGTAAGCAGTTTTGTACAACCCACATCTGGAGCCGCCCCTCCCCTGTTTCGGTCGTGACCCGTAGCTTCAGAATCATTGTAAGTGGATTTGTACGACCCACCTCGGACGTCCCTGCAACCCACGTTAGGGTGATGACCCATAGGTTAAGAACCTCAGAATTAGCTAAAGCTTTATCATTGAAATCGTGAAATTATTTTTAATTGGATGATTTTCGTATCTTCTGAAGATGAAAATGTTTCTCCTCATACTTTTTACAGAATTTGGTGTTATTTCATATATCAAAACACTTATGTTTTCCTATCATTCTAGGGCATGGGAATACAGCATTTGAAGTAGTTGATATCGAGCAAATAAAATGGTCATTAATTCACATTATTTGTTCGTGTCATATACCAAGTGACCGACATGCCCTCGGTCACAGAGTAATACACAATTTAGGCAACACCGATTTAGGCATGTTAATACCGTGATTCTCCTTATACAACATAACTTCCGACTGTTCAGCTTATTTCGCGTAACTTTGTGTCATTTCAATTCTACAGGGTGTTCTATTAATGGACCGACAAACTCAGAGGGTTGTTAGTAGACATCAAGAGGAACAAAAATTGCAATGGAACATGGTGTCGCAAACCACGTTGAGAGGGTGAGAATCGCGAAAAACGCATGCAGGTTTCGACGTCACGCTGCAACAACAAAAAGTACAATAATAACTACAAAAGGATTTATTTGATTAATTATAACAAGAGTTGTTCGAAGCAGCGGCCGCTGACGTCATTGCACAGTCTACAACGACGTAAAACCGATTCCCGGACGCGCTCGAAGGTACCAGATATGCTTTTGATGTCTGCCGCAGCGACGAAAATCCGCGCTGTGAGATCCTCCGGTGTGTCCATACACGTCGCATAAACGAGTGATTTAAGGTGACTCCATAAGAAAAAGTCACGCGAATTGAGATCCGGTGAACGTGGAGGTGATTACGCACCTCACGGGAAAAAAATGTGCAGGGCACCATCAGGCATAATGCGCCCATTGCCATCTGTTCGACCGTAAATCAGATGCATATCAGCGTATTCCTCGTTCGTGCAGTCAGCCATAACGATACTCATTGAAACAGGCAACTAACTGCTTACACGTGCTTACTACCGCAATAGCGCTAATTTACGTCGTCCGCAGTGCGTGTCCTACCCCAGCGCATGCGTTTCGCGACGCTGCTTACGTCAGATATGGTGAGCGAACCCAGAAACGCATTCAGCGATCAACTGACATCCACCTTTTGTCTCCTCTGGACTCAGAGCCTGCATTCGTTTTTCGCGATTTTCCCCCTCTCAACGGGGTTTGCGATACCATGTTCCATTGCAATTTTTGTTCCTCTTGATGCCTACAAATAACCCTCTGAGTTTGTCGGTCGATTAACAGAATACCCTGTATAATCGCAATACAAGATGATTCTATAAAAAAATCATAAAATTTATATTATAAATATCTTTATATGTTCTGATTATATATATAAGTTTGACTTACCAACTCCTTTGAAAATATCAACTTCCTTAAAATTTTTTGAAGGTGGTCACTCAACATGTTTGCACTCATCTGATGAATATCAGCTTCCTTAGACGTATAAAATCCTGGAGCGTCCAGAACATGGATAGAGTAATCATGGCCACTGAAAAAGAAACGAAAAATTTCGCAAGGTAAATTTTATTATTTATCAATGACGTATTTAAAATGTATTATACTATTTTATGAGGCTGAACAAATTTTTGGATATGAAAGATTTTCTCAGACATTTTATAATAACAATTTAATAAAATAATAACATTTATAAGAAAATATCTTACAAAACAAGTCTTGAAAAAGCCATCTTCTGGTTCAAAGACTCAACAATCCAGTCAAAAAGACATCGGTATAGACAAAGCGATACAGCATCTCTTCGTGCTATGGCCTCATCGATGTTTCTGGTTTCAGTGAGTATGGCTTCTAGAGATTCGAAGTTCATCTGAGAGTGCTCACAGGCTAGAATAAATCGCGAATAAAAATGCCTTTATTCAATATAAATCCTTGTTACAGTGTTTCTCAAAGTGTGCATCGCGGCTCCAAGGGGAGTCACCAAACTTTGTCAGAGGTGTCGCGGTGAGCTTGAGATATTGATTTGTCTTCCCGTTTATCTTTGAAGTGGTTCTTTGGGCAAAATATCTACCTAACTATTCTAGGGAGGTAAATTATGAATTGGGCAAGGGAGCCGCGAGTGGCGAACGCTTGAGAACCACTGCCTTATTAAGTAAAGTAAAACCTTTTTTGTAGTACAGTATAATAAAAGTAACATGACTGGGGTAACTGCATTTACCTGCTTCTAATATTTTTGGATTGGAAAGTTGTATTTTATTATCTCTTTCTTCGAAATCAATTTCCCCCAAAAGTAATAAAGCTGATACAACACACAAAATTGCTCGCAATTCCTAAAAAATAATCATAAAATCCAAATGTTTATAAAAGAGTAACAGCCAATTCACGTTTATTCAGTAAATTTCTCATTTCAAAATGATTAACCAAGAAACCTACATCATCTTCGAATGAGAACGAAGCGAATGCAGAAATAATTGATTTGTATCCATTAAGAAAATTCTCTTTTTTGCGTTTTTCTTTTTCAGGTAGGTATCTGAACTTTGTCAGCTTATCTAGGTTGAAATCTTTAAGCCTATTTTCATTCTTCAGTCCTTCATAAACGTAATAAAATATGTGGTAATTGTTTTCAGTCCTGAAAAAAAAAATCAAAAGGGAATCAAATCAATAAAATTGAAGTCATATAGAATTCATATTGATACGATTCGTAAGTATTCATTATTTTCAGAATATTCAAAGGAAAGAGAGAGAGAGAAGAAAAAGGACCGTGTTTCAAGCAAATAAATTTTACCGGAAAATTCGAACGTTACTGTCCATTAACATTGAATGACGTGATGAATTATGAGTAAGTAGCATAGAATACTCTTGATAAAGCTCCTTGAGCATTCAACGCAAGTGATTAGTTTCTAGAAGACCTGCGTATCAAAAGCGAGTATTTCATCCTGTATTGTGAAAGATTATGTATTGCGCTAAAGATAGTTTTTCAAACTATTTTAACATAGAGATTTTACGAATGATTATAAAACGTACATTACTTTGCATGGAAATCTCCAGTCGTCCAGCAGCATAGCGTTCAAGAATGCTGTGAAAAATAAATAAGTAAATAAATTACATTCAATATGAATGACTGTTTTAATATGATTACACTGTTCAACAAGGAAAATTTTTCTTTTATGGAAATATTTGTTTCTGAAGGTTTATGGTGTTGTATGTGTGTGTGGGAAATTAAAATCTGAAAATAACAATTTGCTATCAGGCACAGTTTTTTAGTTATTTTGTTATTCAACAATGTATGCCTAATTTAACTGATATATATATATGTATATATATATATCAGTTATATTATTTATATATATAATATTATCATATTATTTTTCGCCTTTTCATAATATATATATATATTATGAAAAGGCGAAAGATGAGAAGTTATTGAAAAATTGTAAAAAGGATAAATACGGATCAATGAGAGGGTCGTTGACAAGGGGGAACCCCCCACATTGCTCCAAACTGCAAAAATGTTTCTAATGATGGTAAGCCTAATAGGCATAAAATTACCATCAGTTCCCCCGACATTTTTGCTATAAACAAGCTTTGGAAAGGAAGCTAAGGAAATTCTTTCCTTTTGTCGAAAATACCGATAAAAGGCTATGTTATTAGATAAGCAAATTTTAAGATCCAGGAAGTCCGTAGATAGGGGGTTGTGATTGGTTTTCTTGAGTGTCAAATCCGTAGGGTAAATTTCACCGCTAAGATCAAGAAAATTCTCAAAATTAAAAATAATGAGATCATCGATATATCTAAAGCCCATGATTTTATGTTTAGTGAAAATTTTAGTTTCATGGAAATGTAGAAAAATATTTGCAAAAGCACTAGAGAAGCAAGTGCCCATGGGTATACCTTTGATCTGATTAAATATATCGATGCCATTATGTAAGTAATTTTCAAAAATGCAAAACTTTACTAGATTATTCCAGGTGTTTTTCTCCAAGTTAATAATGTTTTTGTATTTCACAAATAAATTGTCACAGATATTTATGATGTTTTTATGAGGAGTATTAGTAAATAAGTTTTCAAAATCAAAAATTTCAATTCTCTCAATTTTTGCATTTTTTTAAAAATTGATCACTTTTTGATTATTTTTTATAATATAAATGTGTCTTCATCCATCTCTATTTTAACAAGAATATTTTTTAGGATATTGAAAAAGGTTTTACGCAATCACTATTATAGCAGTTGGTCCCACATGTGACAAATCGAATTTTAATAGGTTTTTTGTAAACCTTAATTGAAAATCTTCAATTGGCCAAGAATATTTTCGAGAAATTTTCAAGAATGGAAATTTAATATTTTTAATGACATCGAGAACAATCTTTGTATGGAGACTTTCTATAGATGCCTCAAAATATAGTCTAAAGTGAGTTCTTCATATTGGGAACGTAATACCTTCTCTTCCACACAGTTGCATATGCGAATATAACTGAAGAGTCATACAATATTTTGCAATATATGCTCGAATTAGTGAAGTACAATAAGCACAAATATAAAATATGCGGTGATTTGAAAGTCGTTTTCATGATATTAGGTATGCAACAAGACTACACAAAAATATGAATGATTTTTGGGTGATTGGGATATCCACGACAGAAATTTCCATTGTAAAAAACAATTTGGCCTCAACGTGAATTGAAAGTAGGAGAAAAAATATACACAATGAGAAATTGGTAGGCAGTGATGATGTCCTGCTGCCCCCTCTTCACACCAAGCAAGGTATTATAAAACAGTTTGTCAAAGTCATGAATACACCTGGAAAGGGATTTATGCACCTTTCAGAAAAGTTTCTATGTCTTTTGTGAGCAAAATAAAGGAAAGATTGCTTGGGGGTACCCGAATTAGCGAAATTCAGAAAGACACAGATTTTGAACAATGCCTGGCACCAAAAGAGAAAAGTGCATGGGTTTGTTTCAAGAAGGTAACGCAAAACGTAATAGGAAGGAAAAGAGCCAACAGCTATATGAAGAATTGGTTCAAAAGCTGATAAATGCGTACAGGGATTTTGAATGTAACATGTCCCAAAAGTGTATTTCCTAGATTAACATTTGCATCATTTTCTTGAGAACTGCAGCGATGTTTCCGACGAACATGGTGAAAGGTTTCATAAAGACATAATGAAAACAGAAAAGTGATTTGAAGGGAATAGATGCCTGCAATGATTGCTGATTATTGCTGGAACATTATTCGAGACAGAAAATGTGACCACAAAAGAAAAAATAAGTCTTCTAAGTTCTTGGGGAAAACATAAATTTGTTGATAGAAATACAAATAAAAGGTCACAGCAAGCAAAATGCCCACCAAGGTGGCTGAGAAAAAGATGCTCATAACACATATGGACGTCAGATATTTCTAAAATACAGCCACCCAATTAAAAATGAAATTACAAAAACTAAAAACTATATATACAATGATAAAATATTATACAATGTCCATAAAAATATTTATGGTTGTCTTATTCTAAGTAGGGATAGCTTCTCGATTTACCCAACATGTTTACCGTATTTCTTTTTAAACGTGTCAGTTGTGTTAGAATTTATTATTACAATCTAGAATTGTCCCTTACCAATCGATACTGGTGTTCCCTTGTCAAAGCAGTCGATTGTCAGCTTATTAATAATTCATGGTCAATCCTAACCATCCTATTGAAAATTTCGAACACTTCGATCATATCCCCCGACACCTGCGTTCTTTCAATATGTGAACATCTTCAAAAAATCTCTCTTTATGACTCAAGCCCCGTGTGCCAACAAGGACACGCGTAGCTCTTCTCTGCACCTCTTCAACCAACTCTATGTCCCTCTGTCTGTGACATATCCCTATATTTTCTATCGGTAAATAAGTTTTTTTCGTAAAATATATGATATAATTCATAGGCCTCTATTTACTTTCTGTTGTCTTCTGTTTGGAATGTTTCGATGCAATTTTAGAAGTGACTAGAATAGTGGTTATATATTACATATTTTGCATATATAGATACGCAGCGAGGAAAAAAAGTAAAAAAAAAATCTGCATTTGCCTATAACTTGAAAACTTTGCTGACACAGAGAAACAAATTACGGATTTGAATTTAGGCGGCAGATTTTTTTCCGTAAGAATCACGACTGTTATCCCTAGAAAAATTATTTTCATTTTATTTGCAGATTAGAGTGTTATTAGTCATTCAAAGTGTGTGGAAGCTGTCTCACCTCCAGATGTTTTTCCAGTTTGTCCAAAAGTTACGGATATCATTTTTAGATAACGACTACTGTCATTCCAATAATCATTCTTATATACGTTACCAAAAGCATCCAGAATAGGAACTATGTGCTTGTTTCTACCACCAACATCATTTCGTGATTCTGTCTAGAAAGATTTATGGGAAAGTAAAAAGCGTGTAAAAATATATTAAAAATATAAGTGAAATTTTCTGTTTTCTTTAAAAAAGTATTTTATACAAAAATTTCCACGTTTTTAAGACAAATAAATTCAGTTGGTCGAATGGTTTATTTGTCTTAAAAACGTGGCAATTTTTGTATAAATTAAAACCAGGCAAAGTTTCTCATTTTTGTGATAAAAAAGTATTAATATACAAATTTCTAAACTCACCGTCGCTAGAAACATGAGGTGATTAACAAGATGCTTCACGGCTGTAGTTTTGCCTGATCCAGCTTCACCAATGAAAATTATCGCCTATAAATAACAATGAAACAAACCAAAATAGCTGTTACTTTCATTGTCCATGTTTCTATTTTGGTATTTCAAAATATTTTCAATTTCACATGATGCCATGAGCTTATACACGAATAAAAAGTTGTAAAGGGACATTATTATGGTAGAATGTGGTAGTAGAACCATTCTACTACAATAATACACGAATCAATGACTAAATATTTTTTTATCTAAAATTAATATACAAAATAAAATTACTTGAATCCCGTGATTGTCAGAAAAAAGAATAATTATGTTAAATAGGTAATCGCTGCAAGTTGCATCAGAACAGTACGCAGTTTGAAAAACGAACAGCAAAAGGAATAAGATATAATGTTAAAATATTCATAATTAAGTTACAATAATTACGTCGCTAGCCGCCGCGCAATAATTGATTTAGGGTGAACCATTGTACGCTTTCACTTCTGCGAATTGTAGAGAATCGAGAATCTTCCGATTATAGAGCTGCTTCAAAGCAGCAGTTAGAAATAGTAAATCTGTGTCTTTGATTTATATGCTTGTAGAATTGGGGCGACTTTAGGGCTATGCGTACCATGAGGCAGCATGAAGCGCCGAATTCAGGGTAAGAAAGAAAACAATTGGCAGTAAAGATTGGGGAAAAATTTGTTTGGTTAATAAAATTCAAACTATCGATGTATTGGATATGATAATTCAAACATGCGCAGCGGTTATTAATACTTCTTATATGAGCGAATTTCAGCGGTAATGGTAAAAGTGTTTTATCTTTTCTTCTAGACGCAACACTGGCTCTATATTGCAACCCTGTGGAGAAAAATATTATTTTCAAACATACCCACACATATCTGTAGCTCTCTGTTCTTGATTTTTTTTTCTCCTCTCTCATAAACCGAGAAGAGAAATACTCGTACGCATATTTGTTCACAAACTCGAATTAGACAAGAGCAACGGGAGGAAAAAAAATCGAACACATTTCTTTTCCCACGTTTTGAAAATGTGACAAAGAATTCTTCACTTTGCAACTTTCTGCAGCTGAAGAACGAGTTTTAAATTCCAATCAGAAGAGGTTGGACTTTCAGCTGCCTACTTACGATGTATTGAGTTTCATACGGAGGAATTTTTGTGTTTGATGCTCAATAACTTCAAAAACGAAGCTCCAAAGATGACTCGCTGAAGTGAGGAAGGGATGATGTTAAATTACTTGGTAATTTTAGTTAAAATAGATTTCGGAACTAATAAATTGCATATATATAAACACCCCTATCCCCACCGGATGACCCCTAGATATTTCTGCACTGCGCAAGGACTCATTTGAACGCTATCTTGTCATGTGAACGTATATACAGGGTGTTCTGTTAATGGACCGACAAACTCCGAGGGTTGTTATTAGACATCAAGAGGAACAAAAATTGCACTGGAACATGGTGTCGCAAACCACGTTGAGAGGGTGAAAATCACGAAAAACACATGCAGGCTCTGAGTCCAGAGGAGATGAAAGGTGGATGTCAGTTAATCACTGAATGCGTTCGTGGGTTCGCTCACCATGTCTGACGTACTCACCATATCTGGGTCACTTTAAATCAATCGTTTATGCGAAGCCTGCGGACACACCGGAGGATCTCATAGCCCGGCTTGTCGCCGCTGCGGCAGACATCAAAAGCGTACCTGGTATCTTCGAGTGCGTCTGGGAATCGTTTTTACGTTGTTGTAAACTGTGCAATGGCGTCAGCGGCCGCCACTTCCAACAGCTCTTGTAATAATTAATCAAATAACTATTTTTGTAGTTATTATTGTACTTTTTGTTGCTACAGTGTGACGTCGAAACCTGCATGCGTTTTTCGCGATTTTCACCCTCTCAACGTGGTTCGCGACACCATGTTCCATTGCATCTTTTGCCTCTTTGGATGTCTACTAACAACCCCCTGAGTTTGTCGGTCCATTAACAGACCACCCTGTATAGTACACGACATAGGAGTAAGATAAATACGAATATACCTTTCTTCATGTTAACGACAAGGTGGCAAAACCAGCCGGGAATAAACCACTAAGTAATCGGAAATGGCACAGTAACTGAACAAACCATTCTATGGTTCCGAAAATTCCACTCTGCAGCCCCCTTGAAACTGAATTTTGTGGACCACAAGCGAATACAGTATCTTCGAATGGAGAGGGCGGACCACCGAGGGTGTGTATAGTGAACGGGAGGTGGTTAATGGAATGGAGAAATAAGTAGCACAGAACTTAATTTACGATAAATTTAAAAACTGTACCTGATCACTTTTATGATGCAGCATTTGCCTGTAGGCTTTGTCAGCGACAGCAAATATGTGAGGCTTATTCCAATTTCTAGACTTTTCACAGTAATCCATATGCCTCTGTAATAATAATAATAATAATAATAATAAAGTATACAGGGTGATTCTTAAAGAAGAATTCAGCTTCTAGATGCCGTAAAACAGTAACCGTTGAAGACACGGACCATAACTGCGATCCATTCGGTAGATATACTCATGAAGTTTATGTGCTCTTGAAGGACGTGACGTAGGCAATAGTGTGCGTCACATGACTAGTCAATTTTAGTGCTGTGTCCGTAGAGAAAGTGTACCGTCCTTCTTTTTTCGCATACAAACTGTCATGGGTGGCTCTTTCCAGGATAGGTTGAGTCCACAGTTGCAGGATGACAGTGGAGAAACTTCATTCGTCAATTGGATCTTGCTACATGACAGTTGTGGACTACATTTTGCTCAATTCAAGAAGGCAAATGCAGCCATTTTGACTGACTAGTCACAGGACACTTCCTTTATCGCCTACGCCACTTCCTTCAGCAGCGGGACACAAACTTTATAAATAAATCTACCTAATGGATGGCAGTTGTCTCTTCAATAGTTGTTGCTTCACAGCATCCAGAAGCTACATACTTATTAATAGGATTTCATGTGATTATTCATTGCATTCATCTGTATCTTTGTTAAGAAGAGTTTCCATAGTCTTAAATAATGTAACTTACTTCTGGTTTGAACAAAGAGAGATCCCTTTGAGGATTAATAGCTACCAAAATGTCAGCAAAATGAGTGTAAACATCTTTTCTAGAATATCTCTGGTAAAGAACTTCTGCTAGACACTCCTGAAAGAGAATTAAAATTATTTTTTAGGTAATCTGAATAGTTTTATCGAGATAAAACGTAAAAATTGAATATATTGTGATCATAGATACCTCTGAAATATTATCTAAGAAAGTAACATCATCTGGAATCATTCTTTCATATTTAAAATCAGGTCCCTTTTTCAAGTAAAGATTTTTCATTATCGGGACTATTTCTTCAGGGTCAGTTGTATGAAACTCTGCCATTTCAGAAGCCAATTGACCTAATCGGTTTAAAATCTAGGGAAAGAGTGTGATCGATTAAAAATTAACATCAAACACATACGTAAGGAATGAATTATTTTTATGACTAAATAATGTATATACATGGTATGTTCCACAATCGACTGACGGTTTTCAAAATGGGATAGCGAGAACGCAGTGAACACATATTAGTCATTCTTTCGGAATTTAAATGTGTGAAGTCAGGAATTTCAGCTACGTCATTCATGTTGCAAGGAGTTGTATAGTTATTAAAGTAAAAAAATTAACTTTTCATATAGACAAACTGTGCTCAAAACGCCCAATGAGAAATTTGTTACCCTGTCTCTCCTGATGTCAACAAAAAAAAAAAAAGTGCAATATTCGCTGAGATATTTGAATTCAAAAATCGGAGGAAATTTGGGAAAGAACAAAAACGAATGGACAACTCTTAACTCTTATTTCCAAACTTTTCTTCGATTTTTGAATTCAGATATCTCAGGAATATTGCACTTGGAAGTGAGAATTTTTTGTTGGCATCAAACACACACACACAGGAAAGACAGGGAAATAACTTTCTTATTGAGTTTTTGGGTGCAGGGTGTCCATATAAAAAGTCTGTTTTTTATTTTAATAACTATGCAACCCCTTGCAACATGAATGACGTAGCTGAAATTCCTGACTTCGCGTATTTATATTCCGCAAAAATGATTTTAATATCTGTCACCGTTTTCTTGCTATCAAATTTTTAAAACCGTCAGTCGATTGTGGGACACTATGTATCTTGTCAAAAATTGAATGTTTAAAAAAGTTACTTCTTTTCCTTTGGCGCCAATTTTGCGCTCCATTTCTTGTTTCAGATACTCTTCTATGGAATGTAAAGTTTTTTCACCTTCTGCTTCTGCAATGAATGGATGGAAAAGCAACTCCGCTGAACATGGACGAGAATCGGGACATTTTCCTAAACAGCTACCAACCACATGAAGTGAAAAATATTAAATGATTAATGTATAGATTACTGTAGGTATGCAATTGATTATTTCGTCTCGTCAGATATTTATTTTCATACCAATAAACTTATTTGAAAAGTGAAGAAAAACGCTCCGGAACGACTTTATTTCTACCATTTCTTACAAATTGGATAAGACTAAGGAATGTCTTCAATGTAACATGATATACTGCTAGCTTAGAAGAGTTGATCCACTTTGCCCAAGAATATTTAGAAGACACCAACGAATAAGGCAAATACACAAAAAATAATAAAAGTCCTAATGCATTTCAACACCAATGGGTGCCGTCTTCAGAGGAAAAATTTAACCACTAGTTTCGCTGACCGAGTTTCCCATTTGGGTTGAATACCAAATCGGTTGCTCAGCGGAAGAAGTACGTCTGTTCACTTCAAACGTCGTGGTCAGAATGAAGCTGTGAGCCTGCGTGAGATACTAATGCAGCGTCCTGATTGGACCTTTGCGGAATAGTGCTATCCGATTGGTCCATTCGAATTTTCTTGTAATTCCCGCTCAAAATGAATTTAAGCCATGGTGTTGCGATCGGGGGTGTAGATTTATTATCGTTCACTAGTATATTTTTGTCTTATACTTTATACTTTATACTTCTTCCGCTGAGCAACCGATTTGGTATTCAACCCAAATGGGAAACTCGGTCAGCGAAACTAGTGGTTAAATTTTTCCTCTGAAGACGGCACCCATTGGTGTTGAAATGCATTAGGACTTTTATTATTTTTTGTGTATTTGCCTTATTCGTTGGTGTCTTCTAAATATACTACTAGCTGTTACACGCGGCTTCGCTCGCGTGGATTTAATAATCTGAAAATTTTCCGGCGATTTTTTTTCGACAAATAACATTTGAACCCCCTAATGAACCTCTTGGGAGTTGAATTTTCAGAAATCTTGTCTTAGTGAGCCTCTATATTACAAAATGTAATACTGACCAAATTTAATACCACCAAATTTCATATTTATAGCTTCAGTGGGTTGGGCTCAGCTATGATTGTCACATATAGCCTTTCAACCCCTCTTATGATACCCTTAGTGGTCACATTTAGGAAATCCTCTTCTTACTGAGTGAAACATAAGGAAATAAATTTACTGATCAAATTTCATATTTATAGTTTAAGCGGTTTCGTCTCGACATGATTTCTGTATACGACATTTGAACCCCCTTAGGGGTCGAACTTCGAAAAACCCCTTTTTACTTAGTCTTTACATCATGAAATGTGACAACTGGCCAAACTTCAATCAGTTTCAGTTGTTTCGGCTCAGAATTTCTCTATACAACCTTTGAACCCCCTTACTCTTAGGGGCCAAATTTTGCAAAATGCCTTCTTTGTGAGCTCTTGCATCATAAAATGAAACTACTCACCAAATTTCATATCTGTAGCTTCGGCGGTTTCGTCCCGGCGATGATGAATCAGTAAGTCAAGATATGTTATTTACATACAGGGCGTCCTGTAAGTGCTAGCGCGGCCTTTATCTTATCAACCGTCCGTCGTAGTGGTATGATTCCAATTTGAAATTGTTCAACAGGCGTTCAAAAATTAGCCCGTACCAGTTTTGAGAGTGAAAATATAGTGTGTAAAAAAAAAAAAATCTAAATTCTTATATGGTGCCCTTTTGTTCCGACTTCCAATTAGAAAAGTATTTGCCCTGTCTCTTCTGATGCCAACAAAAAAAAAATTCCATGTTTCTAAGTGCAATATTCACAGAGATATTCGAATTTGAAAAACGGAGGAAATTTGCGGAAGACCATCGTTATAAATGCGGGTCTACATGAAATTATTTTTTTGTTGACATCAGGAGAGACAGGGCAACAACTTTAAAAAATATAATGTGATCATCACATATTCCCAAGAGATCTTTACGATTTGTCGAGGGAATTGGTCAGCGCTAGTAGACATCCGAGCCGGGATTCCAACCCAGACCTGCACAGTCAGAAGCTGGCTCCCTAACCACTCACTCGGCTGTCAGGCGGGAGAAATTTCATTATTGAAGTTGAAGCGGGGGGGGCGTATAAAAATTTAGATTTTTTTATTTTGTTACACACTGTATTTTCACTCTCAAAACTGGTACAGGGTAATTTTTAAACGCCTGTTGAGCATTTTTTAAATTGGAATCATACCTCTACGACGAACGGTTGATGAGATAAAGGCCGTGTTAGCACTTACAGGGCACCCGGTGTATAAATTACTTGATTGCCAATTCATTTGTTCACTTTACATTTTTCTATCCAGTTTTTTTTACACACACGCATACATACTTACTCATTTACGAAATCTTTGAACATGTCGGACCAGTTTTCTGGATTCTTCAAAGTTGGAGGAGGATACCTGAAAAATTTGTTGTAGCTGTGACTTGTAATAAACAAGTATAAATTGAACAGATGATGAATATAAATCTAAGTACGATTTGCATTAATAGTGCCTTAATTTAAATAACAGCTTGAAAAGTTACTACTTCCATCTACTCTTTGTGTTACAGTTGTTGTAGTAAATGTGATTAATTGGTAATCACGCGTAATCACCAATCATCTCGTTAAGTTTGTTAAATTTCACTGTATTTATCACTTTTACCGGCGATTATGCATGATTTAAAAATTAAGTTTTTGAGTTTGATAAAATGGAGACTTTAACCCGTCGCATGACCACCCCTGCAGAGGCGTACGCATGATCGACTTTTGGGGGAGGGCGGGCACAAGGAATTTCTTCCAGTCAAATTTTGAGTTGCCAATCTTCAAAAAGCATTCAAAACAGAAATCGATTAAAATAGCATATAAGAGGTATTTCATTTTATTTTTTTAACGAAAATATTGAATTTTTACTTTCAATTTTTGGTAACCCTTGGAGGTGGGGCACGAAGCTCCTATGCTCCCCTCCCCCTTGCTTAAGCCTCTGCGCATAATTACGGTAAATTTGCACGATTTCATTGCCGATTTGTTATATTTCCAAAATTACGAACCAGCGATTATGGATAATCACCGGTAAATGTGATAAGTTTTCAATATATGAGCAAAATGTATCAAATTTACCAAAATGTTCAGTGACTGTGCATAATCACCGGATTTTTATATTTAACGCAAAATTTTAATTCAATAATTTACCTGACTGTTTGAACTATGGCCTGCATTGGATCTGTGTATCCAAGAGGTGGCCCACCTTCCGCTAACTCAATAGCTGTGATACCAATAGACCAGATATCACAATTTTTCGAATAGGAACATATTTTGTCGCATGATATGACCTATGAATGTGAAGAACATAAGAAAAATGCAACTGAATATATATATACTTATACTTGTATAAATTACCAGTGAATAAACTCATGACTTAACATATGCTTATAACAATTTTCAGGCGTACCTCTGGGGCCATCCAACTTGGAGATCCTATTGCAGAATGTGTTTCTGGTTTGTTATCTTTCAGAAATCCACAGAAACCTGAAACATAAAATTATGTATGCATGTATGTCATGTAAAATATATTCATCGATTTAATCAGCAAATACCAATTACAATTGAATTTTTCAAACAAAAAATTTTTAAAGCCTATAAATTATAAATTTTTTAAATCAATTCCTTTTTTTTCGAGAAACCAGTTCGGTTTTCTTAAACCAAATAAAAATAAAAATACCGAGATGGCAATTTTTATATTTTCAGAAAAAGTATATGAAAGTATTAATGATAGCAATAGAACCCTTGCTATATTTTTAGGCTTAAAAAAAGCCTTTGATAGTGTCGATCATCCAATTATTATGCATAAGTTTTATTATTCAGGTCGAAGAGGCAATACTTATCACTGGTTTGAAAGTGATCTGTCAAATAGAATGCACAAACAGTTAAAATAAATGATACAATAGGTACATATAGGAATATTAAAAATGGCGTCCCACGGGGTTGTGTTCTTGGACAAATTTTATTTCTAATCTTGGTTAATTATATCAATAATCTGGATTTACATGGTGATTTGATTAGCTATTCCGATGACACAGCTATTGTTTTGTCAGAACAAACGTATACCATGCTGAAATCTGATACCGAAGAAGATTTAACAAAAATGTACACTTGCTGAGGCGTAATAAGTTAACCTTGAATGTACCAACAAAACTAAATATATAAATTTTTAATTATATAATAAAAATATTGAAACACTTATAATGATATGAGTTGGGATATTCTGGTGACCAATGTTTCTGCCCGATTGTTTCGGAAACTGATGAGTTTAAATATTTAGAAGTCACGAAGTCACTATAACAAAAATTTGAAATGAAACTCTCATGCAACTGCACTTAGTAACAGAATAAAGTAAATGAAAGTTCGTTTACATTGCTTGAAAAATATTATGTCTCATAAATTTTTATTCATATACGGTCGAACCCCGTTGTAACGCCACCATCCATCCCGAAGAATTTTGGCGTTATGACGAGTTTGGTGTTATATCGGATCATGGTCGGAATAGCGTTTCGCAGAGGCTTCATTACATAAATTAACACGTTTAAAATTGTAAGCTAATGTACCTCAGTGTCTTATTAGTGTTACTCTATAAAGAAAATAACCTATTTTATACGCATTCAATTTTAAGATGAGAAAATTCTAAAATTTTAAAAACTGTATATTTCTTGATATAAAACTTGAGAGATACATACACACTTACTTCTGAAATTATTTTAATTCTGCATAAGTTTAGCGATGCATTTTGTTAAGTACAAAGGGTTCCTACACGCATTCAGGCATTCAATGTGCAAGAACCCCTGACTACACACCATTCTTCATTCTTCTCTTGCTCTAAACTATTGTTATGTACACTGATAATAACAACGGAATGAAAAAACGATGAATCCTCAACTCCTTCCAGAAAAAAAAATGATGGGAGAAGAAATGTTGTGGAAATTGTCTTGAAAAATGACACACAGACTTTGTATACATCCAAACAATTGGCGTTATAACGGATTGACGCTATAACTGGTTTTTCACATTATAATCCCTATATAGAAGATTTGTTCACTGAAAATTTGTGGTGGTAAGCGGGGTTGGAGCTACAACGGGGGGCGATATAACGGGGTTCAATTGTGCTTTACTTTGCTTGGATTAGCTCACTCATTCAGTATGCTATGTGTGTTTGGGGAGGTTATTATGAGTCCAACTTGAATGTTTTAATAAATGCCCTAAAAAAAACTATAAATATTATTTCCTTTCGTGTAACTACACCATCTGCTTATAATTACAATTCGGACTATATAGATTTAATATTAAAAAACTATATACACACAGAGTTCTAATGTTTATTTATAAAAATCCTACTTGGTTTGAAATCATGCAATGCCCAAAAAACACAAGTCCCTGTCGAGGTTTTCAATATAATATTATACACCCTAAAAAACATTAACCCAAAAGCATTTCATATATTTTTGGCTCCATTATATTTTAATAACCTCCCAAATGAATAATAAAATATGAAAATGAATTACGGCTTTCAAAACACTAATGAATAATTATATTAATCTTTTACGTACATTATAAGAAAGTACTTCTCGGCCCCAAGTATACAGTGCTGTTACGAAAAGGTCTCTGTAATATTTGTGTTTATTTGTATATTATGTTTAGTACTTGATATTATAAAAGTGTTTGTAACCATGGAAAAATTTATGTTGTATAGACTCTGGACGGATCAAGCGATCACTTAAGTAGGATATTGTGTGTATATATTGTGTTTCTTCTTTTCTCATTTTTTTTCCAATAAACTATTCAATTTACTTATATACAGTATATAGGATTGTGTTTCAGCTGATAATTTGAGTAAGTACCCACCAAAATCCAGAAGCTTGACTTCACCATTGCAAGAGAGACTGAAATTGCTTGCTCGTATATCACGGTGGATAATGTCATTTGAATGAAGTGTTTCAAGTCCCTATAAAAGGATGTTAAAATTCAAAAATTAACTTAAAAATACCAATTTTAATGGATCAATAATTTTGATTTTCTTTTCACCATTTAGAGAAACTTACTAATAGCATTGACTTCAAGAGAATCGAAATTTCTTCTTCGTTGAATGATTTTCTTTCCTTTTTCAACCAATTTCGAAGATTGGACACTAAAATACCTTCATGAAGCTGTAAAGAATTGAGGCAATATAATCGAAATATTTATTTGGAACAACTAAAAACTGCGCGGGGATAATTAACTCTAGAATTACCTCTGTAACAAACCATAATTCTTGTTCCGATTCTTTTGAACGTGCCAAGAAAGCTCCATAAAATTCTGGAACAAGAGACTGTCCACCAAGTGTTGACAAAACCCTATATTCTGCTTCAATTTCCAGAATACTTTCAGCAACATTTCCAATTACTTTCACCGCTACTTTCTTTCCTAGGAGTGAAATTGCATAACCATACACTTTACTCAATGGAAAATACCGTAATACTACGAAGTACGAAAGCCTGGATAACCAAGCGGAGATCGGGATGTAGTTCGGAAAGAAAATTCACATTCCTCTGTGGGGAATCGAACCGCCAATCTCTCACTGTCCGGGCGAGTGTTCTAATTTTCTTTCCGAACTACATCCCGATCTCCGCTTGGTTATTCAGGCTTTCGTACTTTGTATGAACAGCGGAGAGTGACATCGTTTCTCTCTACCGTAATACTAGTTTACTCCAAGTTATTTAAAAAATTATGAAAATGAGATTACGTATTTTTTACATTTATTTCTAGTTAATCAAAAAATTGACTTTTAGTAATGATTTGTATTATTAATTCATTACCTTTCTGTTTGTCGAGACCACAGTATAACTTATAGGATGATCCAGTTCTCAACCTCTCTTGTAATACAAATCGCTCCAAAGGATCCGGTAATTCCTCCACGCGTATGTATTCGCTTACGGGATCCATGGACTTACGTCGATGTACAGGTGCACTACTTGGGTCTAAGCTATCTGTTCTTTTTGACATATTTCAGTCTTTTATATTCTTTTAATATACCTATAAAAATAAAGAATTTATTTCAACTTTGCACATTACTATTCTCTCACGTTGACTGTGCTATACACAATCCTTGTTTCCAATGGTTGCATAAAGTCGTATTATGTGGGATCTTTTTCTCAGCCACCTCGTTGGGCATTTTGCCTGTTTTGTCGTTCTATTATACTTATAGCTGTCACTGTATCACATTACAGTAAAACCTGTCAGTTTGGACGCCTTTGTATCCTGGATACTTCCCTACATTGGACAGTTTTCAATGGAATCGGCCATAATCTAACAGCACAGAATGCTCACATACTGTACCTCTATATCTTGGACACATCTCTAATTTGGACATATTTTAATGGAACCATAGATGCCCAACTTGGACAGGGTTTATTGTATCCTTATAATGCTGATCGGGGGGGGGGGGGAGGGGTTACCGTGCTACTGCTGGCCATCCACTGTTCTACTTCTGATGATCAGGGAGACAGTTGGGCCGTTGAGAGAGGTACCGACTCACACTTTTATCTTTACGAAATCAAATTGCCCCGATTCCAAAAATCTCTACGTTCTTCAACAAATCAAGGGCTATTACCTATATCTTGTTAACATGTTACTCGTCAGGTTGAAAGAAATTCCGAAACGGGAAGACGCTTGTGAAACATAAGAATATACAACTAAAAGTATTTAATTCATGCCCTTCTGTCCAGAGTATTTGGTAGAGGTTTGCAGTGATATCGTATACATAGGCGTTGATCAAATAAACAATGAACTGCTGTATCACCATTACAAATGATAATCAGTTTAATCTGTTCACAGATCCCAATGTCTTTTGCTATAATAAAGTACTCTCGCCATCAGATTGCCGAAATAATTATATGTGTGCTAGATTGGGAATTCTAAGACACCAGGATCAATGAATATCACCGCGATTAATAAATATCCTAGACTTGGGAAATGTGTGTACTACATTATCATAGTAAATCAATCCGTTTTTGCAAATTTTCCATTTTTCGATTAAATTACAAATTCACTTTGGTTTCGGAAGTTAGCCATTTTATTCTAATTATTTAGGAAATAGCAATAAAAAGTTATTGTATAAAACTCAGGTGATTTAAAAGAAATATTCTCAAAACAAGTTAAGATCCACTTTTAAATCACGAAAAAATTAATTCTGATACCATATCTAGAACCATATGTTCCCAAAACTTGCAAGGATTAAGACACTTACCTGAAAGAACCCATATATCACATTGATCTAATCAGAAAGAGTCATTTTTTTGTGCAACATACCACTAACAATGACTCCAACTACGTCACCATTACTACACTGAATTCAATTTAGTTTAGAGAATCTTGAGAACTGCTTATCGAAAATATAAAGTATAGGTTATTTATAATTGTCGATTTATACCAAACAAGAACATTGATCGCATAATTACAAAAAACGTGTTTGTAAGTTTTGCGGGACCTTCAGTTTTCAGAAACAACAAAGAAACTTTTATGTTAAAAATCCCATCGAAATCGCTTTCAAACAGAAAAATTAACTGTAAAGTTAAGTACTTATATTTAGGAACTCATGTAAGAACATCAAATAAAATAGGTAACCTTACTGGACAGGACTGTGACGTTTCGTCCGCTTGAAATGAATGAAACAGTGTGAATGACAAATAAGCCCTAGTGATGAAGCTCGCTTTCTATTCTAAAACGTGTAGTAGAGGAAGAGAAGCCTTATTCTAATCCTATTAGTAAAGTTCCCAATAGAGCTTCGAGTACTTTTCATTCCTTTATTTGAAAGCTCATCATATGGCTTCAGGCCCTCTGCATCTTGGTTTCACAGTGACAACAATTATTCATAAGACGGTGTTTACAAATTTTTTTATTTCACATTCGAAAAATCCAAAGAAAGAAAAGAAATTCAAAAACTCGAATACCATTCAGATATTATATTTTCCATATTAATGTTATTTATAACACTACAAACAGGCGATTTGGACAACAGGCACGTTATAATAGAAATCCTAGTTCTTTTCCGAGGTCTTCAGAGATTTTAATGCAACAAAATGAAGTTTTTCATATGACTTCGAAGCATTGTTAATTCATATATATTCCGGTATAATATGAATTTACGTTTTTGAAGTGAAATTTCTTTCGTCACACGGTGCAATGAGGACCGATCTTTGATAAAGTGGCGTCCTGTGCAAGATAAAAATTTTGTGCCCCCCCCCCTTCTTGTTCTTTTTTCTATTATGGTGATTCCCAAATGTTATGTCACAGCTCCATCGACTATAGGGTGCCCAACATCAATCATAAAAAATATTTCCCTATGCAACACATAGGCCCATCATCTCACCATACAGCGGCTCTCTCTTAACCTTTTTCAATCCAAAACCTTAACGACCCAAAATCAAAAACACGATCAACTTTGCGACCCATTGGTCTATTTTCAATTTGAAAAATGTTTATTAAGCATTTCTAACTAACAAAATGTATAGTTTCAACATTAGTAGAACCAGTCCATGGCTTGTTAACAGGGTCTAATCCCAGAGTCCCGAAGCAAACAGGGATACAAAAAAATTGATGAAATTTTTCATCAATTCTGAAAATATTTCGTTCATTTAGTCAGAATTTTATAATTAATTTTCGAATTATTTTTCTATCATTAATTTTCATTCTATTTTGGATTAATTTTAGAATTTTTTTTCATCAATACTCGAAGAACTTTCCATTAATTAAGTATTGAAATATTTTCATTATGGAAAATAATGTTGCTCTTTAATTAATTTCAAACTTCATGCGGAGCCACGTTGAATTAACCTTATAGCTATGGGATCCTCAATACGTAAAAAGGGGATAACATGTAAAATACAGACAAACTTTTAATTTCTTCCTTTTTTCTATTTTTATTCTTCTCTTATTTCTCTTGATGACCATTTCTTGAACAATAAAAATTATTTTGAACCATTAATTATTTTGAAATTTTCAACGCGTTTTAGTGCCCCAATCATTGGGTACCCTGTGCATTTAAACAGGTTGTACTGCCCTAAAATTACTGCTGTACCCCATGCCCCCTCCTCCAACCTCGTTGGGCATTTTGCCTGTTGTGGCGTTGTATTTGTATTTGTATTCGGCAGCAGGTTCTCACAATGGCACCTCTACAGGGTGATTCAGAAAAGATGGGAAAAACTTTAAGAGATGGTAGTACACACAAAAACAAACAATTTTCATCAAAGAATGCATGGTCTAAAATGAAATGCAAACGTGCTACTGGGCGCAGCATAGTAAAACCGAGGATACCAGGAGAAAACGCAAGAATAACGTATACGTTGAAAAAGCAATTTTAATGAATAATTTACAATAATTGCTCAAAAGGGAGACCGCCAACGGCGATGCAAGAAGAACAGCGGCGAAGGAGGGATTGGCGAACGCTCTGGAATATTCCAGGCATATCGCGAACCTCCCCAGCATCAGCCGTAAGCCTTGCGATTAGGTCCTCTTTACAGTCAAGAGGAATCTCATACACCAGACTCTTCAGCTGTCTCTACAAAAAGAAATCAAGATACGACAGATCGGGCGATCGTGGTGGAAAAGCTACAGGACCACCTCGCCCGATCCATCGGTTTGGAAAACGACGTCCAGATAGTGCCGTACCTCTCGCCCAAAGCGGGCTGGAACCACATACGACGCCGGAGGGCAGTTGGAAAATCCTTCAGCAAGTCTGGCAGCACCTCTTGCAGAAACGTCCGGTATTTGCCCTCGTCAAAGCGTTCCGGCAGAGGATATGGTCCTATTAAGTGGTCGCCAATGATTCCTGCCCAAACACTGATGGAGATGATGCGCACGTGGATATGCGGCATGTGGATTTACAGACGCCCAGACATGTTTATTGTGGGTATTAAATGCACCATCTCATGAGAAAGTGCAGTTTTAACGTTTGCTCAGCGGCCGTTTCGAAACGCGCTAGCGCGTTTGCGTTTCATGTTAGACCATGCATTCTCTGATGACAATTATTTGTATTGGTGTGTACTATCACCTCTTTAAGTTTTTCCCATCTTTTCTGAATCATCCTGTAT